>NC_064854.1:73689506-73917006 GCF_024139225.1 Suncus etruscus
GGATATGTCCAGTGGTGATAGTGGAATATTGAAATATCCCACTGCTATCACTTTTCCTTCCATATCTTTCTTCAAGTTTGCCAGAAAATGCCTTACAAATTTTTCTGTCTTTGCATTTGGTGCAAAAATATTACCAGAGTTAGTACTTCATTGTCTTTTGCTCCGCTAACCAGTAAGTAGTGACCCTCTTTGTCTCTGATCACTATCTTCAGGTTGAATGCAATTTGCTCTGATATAAGTTTGGCTATCCCAAATTTCTTTTGATTTCCATTGCATTGAATAATTGATTTACATCCTTTTATTCTAAGCCTGTGTCTATCTTGTACTTGTAGGTCTATTTCTTGCAGGCAACAAAAAATCCAGTTTTTGTTTTCTAATCCAACTCTCTACTATGTGTCTTCTAATGGGAGAGTTTAGTCTATTGACATTTAAGGATATTATTGACAGAGAGTGCTGTTGTGCAGTTGTATTGTATAAGATGTTGTTACAAGCAGGGTTTGTATTGTGTAATTTATCTCTGAGTAAATCATTTAGAATTAGTTTTGTTTGCGCAAATAATGTGTGTTCTTTTTTGTCTGAGAATGTTTTAAGTCCTCCCTCCCATATGAATGAGAGTTTTGCTTGGTACTGGACTCTAGGTTGGAAGTTTCTTTCATTCAGTTGCTTAAATATATAATTCTGCTGTCTTCTTGCTTGAGTTATTTCAAATGTGAGATCTGGTTTGATTAATATGTTCCTTCTTTTGTACTTGAGGTTTTTTCTCTTTTATTGAATTAAGAAGTTTATCTTTCTCTTTTTTTTCCATTTGGATTACAATATGCCATGATGTTGGTTTATTAGGGTCTATTTTATTAGGGACTCTTCACCTCCTGGATTTGCACTATGGCCTCTTTCCAGAGGATAGGAAAGTTTTCTACTATTATTTCCCTGACCACTTGTTCTTCCCCTTTCTCTATTTTCTCCCCTTCTGATATATCTAGAATATATATATTATTTGTTTTGTCTCTGTTCATTAGATACCTAAATTTTTCTTCCAATGATTTACCTTCTATTTTCTTGTTGGCTTTTTTGTCATTTTTAGTTTGCTGTATATGAAATTTTTAACTGTGTAATTCTGCTATTTTGGCTTGCTAGGATGATTTTTATTTCTTTTAATTCCATATGTATGCAATTTCTCATCTGTAAAATTTCTTCTTTGAATTTGTTTATTTGTTCATCTATGGACTTCTTGAACTCACTGGCTAGTGATTCCTTGATTTCTTTTGCCATGGCTTGTATTGTTGCGTATAGGTCCTCATCTATTGAGCCTGTGTGTCTTGGTGGACTTGTAAACTTGCTAGGAATTCTATCCATATCCTCATTTGTTAGTGTCTTCTTTAGTTTACCCATATTTCTTTGCATTTAATGGTTTTGCTTGGATTGTAATGCCTTCATATTTTAGCCCTCTTTTATCAACTGTGGCATGGGGCTATGTGCCAAGGCATGCCTAAGCTTTTAGGGGGGCTCAGCCTACCAGATGTATCCTCAGATTTTCCTGGTGGGTAGAACTAATTTAACCCCCATGGGGTTTCTCAAAAGGCTCACTGTGGACACCTTTTTCCCCTGCGTCGATGGTTGAGGAATTTCCAAAGAGATGCGGCATTACATTTTTAGACAGTATTAGACTATCTCTCCTTTGTATATATCAGGCAAAATAATAGCCTCTATCGAATAATTTGGCTCAGAAATTACAGCACCAAAGTTTGTTTGAGAACCCCTTTTTCTGAATATAGTCAGTCCTAAAAGCAAAGACAATTTTTCTCTTTGCTACTGCAGTTTCTGGGAATCAAGGGCATAACCAGAATGCAGATCTTGACCCTCCTTTAGAAATAGGAAAGCTCATTATTGGGGATTTGGTTCTCCCTTCATTTAACCTCTAAAACAATAGAGTCCAGCCTAGAAAGACCAAGTTTCTAGATATTTCCTATTTTATTCTAATCCTGATTTTTCATTTAAAGCAAGCTTGCTAAGAGTTACCTTGAGCTGTGACCTTCTCTCTTGTAACTTAGAATTTTTATAGTCACACCCATAGCTTAGGTATTGTTATTGTTATACTAGGCTTTGTGATTACAATTATTTTTCACCTGTGGCTAATTTTACCCCTATAAATTCCCCTGGTCAAAAAATTAAACTTGTCGCACTCCTGCCAGAAACGTGTTGACCCCACATTCTCTGTGTGGTTTCATTTATTTTATATTTCATATTCAGCTACTCATGCTCCTGCTTTCCTATCGTGTAGTGCTATGACCTACGAGAATTGCTGAGATGCAGGACGTCCACAGCAGCTGGGTCCCTTCTCTGAAGTGCATCTGTAGGTGGGTATAAAAGCTGTGGTTGCTGATGTTTTGACCCTCCCACATCCTTTGATCATGCCTGGGTCAATTGTTCTTCCCCCTCTACCTGAGAGGAGGCACAGTTCAGATCCTAGCCACAATGGAGGAGGACCCAGTTGTGCCTGGGTCAATTACCCCACCCCTCTACCTGGCAAATGTGCAGTTCAGCTCTGAACCACATGGCAGAGGACCTTCTCATGCCTGGGTCAATCTCCCATCTCCCTCTACCTGGCAAATGGCGCAGTTCCTATTTTTAAGTGATTTTATTATAAAATAATGTTGACTATCTGGCACAAAGTTATAATGATGAAAGGAAAGTATTCAAACTTTGTTCTGCCTGTAGAGAGGTGGGTAAATTTCCAGTTTCACATGGTATCCTAATAATGTTAGAAAATGATCCCAGTGCACAGTGTAAGATAGAACCTGATAATTGTTTGGTAGTGCCCACAAATAAATTTTTTACTTTTAATTTAATGAGATTACTACATATCTTGAATACAGCAATTCTCTGACCATTGTTATAAAGTAAGAAAAAATATACATATGTGTACAGAAAGACACTTGTGAATACAGAAAATCCCTGGCACCATTTAGGGTTTTCTGAAATTGTAGGAGAGAATCCCTGAGTATAGACCCAGATGTGAGTGCTGAGAGCAGCTGAACGTGGCAGTAAAAAAATATATCTATATAAGTTCAAGTTTGACATTAAAATTTAATCCATTTTGATTTTTGTACCTGGTTTCAGAAGTAAATTTGAATTATTATTTTCATGTAACCAGATAATTGAGCAAGATTTATTCAAGACATTTTACTTACTGCATTTTGCTACATTTTAAGTGATTATCTATATATTCACATGTTTTTCTCAAGATTTTGATTCTATCCCATTACTCTGAGTCTATCTTTTTATGCTACCAGAGTCTTTTGGTAATTATAGCTTTATAATATAAGTTGCAGTTGAAAAAAACAAAGCTTTAAAGTATAGTTTGAAGTTCTTTTTTATCTCTCAGATGGTTTTGACTCTTTGGAGAGTTTATTGATCCATATAGAATAAAATTATTGAGTGCTGTTGAGTGTGTCCAATAAACAAAATAAAACAAAAACAAAAACAACAAAGAATTTCATGATAGTTGTTAGTGTTTTAGTGTAGTTATTTGCTATTCACAAATAGAACTTTTCTTCTATGCTTTCTAAAATAATTTTGTAGGTTTTATTTAAGGGTAATTTTATCCTTTTATGTATGAATATTCAGATTTATCTGCAGCATATACTAGAGATTTCCCCCTATTTAGTGTTCTTGAAAAGTTTATGTAAAAATTCATCTTGAATGTTTGAATTTATTTTGAAAACATGCATACTTTTTAATTTCTCATATATTTGTTTCTTTTTTATCCCATGCTCTGGCTTACAACTTTGTAAATGGACATATGACATTACATGAACCCTAAAATCTTGAAACTCTATTTTTTTCTAGAGTGTGGGTCAAATCCGAGGTGCTGAGAGGTTACTCCTGGCTCTGTGAAAAAGAGCCATTCCTGTTCAGCTTAGAGGACCATATGCAATGCCAGGGATTGAATCAAGGTTTGCTACATGCAAGGTACAAACAATATTGGCCCCCAAATTTGAGACTCTTATTCCTCATAATAACCTGTATTTTTTTTTGTATTCTGAAATCATAATATAAACTAAATATTCACAATTGTGGTCTATAATGAGTAATATACATTTTATGAATATCTCATGTATTCTGATCTGATGGCTCATTGGGTTGTGCTGTAGGTTGTTTTCATCCTGCAACTCCTGTTGACTTTAATAAATTCTACTTCAGAGAAGAGGGTAAAACATGGACCGGGAGGTGAAATAATATGAAGAAATGAAACCACACAATAAATATATGTGGAAACACGCTCTGGCAAGTATGTTACAAATTTAATCTCCATGCTAGGAGTATTTAACGGTAAAAATTACAGTCGTAGGCATGAAAAGAATTTCTATATTTACAAAGGATGGAGAATTTTAGACAAACAGAAACATAAGAAGTAAGCCTGTTGGATATACATAAGAATCTATCTGGCTAGGCAGCTCAGGTGAGAAGTCCTGAGTTAAAGGGGAGAAAGTTAGCATATCAGAAGTGGAAACCACTTGGCTGCTATTTGAGAGCTAAAACTTGTCTGCTTTACAAACTAGCAGGGAAAATGGTGCCTTTGAGTTAAAAGAGAGCCAGGTCAAAGAAATGTAAATTTTGTACCTGGTTAGGACTTTCAATGAGCTAAATTCCCAACCAGGCTTTCTGTTGTAAATAGGGCTAACAGGAAGAAGAAAATTGTCTACTTTATTTGGTACTAAAAATTCTCTGGGCAAAAGAATTTGTTTGAGGCCATACTTTGGCCTGTATGTATATAAGGGAAAAATACTATTTAGGCCAGATAATGTGAAGAGAAAGTAATCTTAGTACCATTGCATGAATTTCAGAAAAAGCTCTTTGGAATTATTCAATTCTCCATGCAGGGGTAAAGCTTCCACAGCAGACCTTTTGATGGAATTCAGTGGGATTACCAGTTCTCTCTGCATCAGGAAAATTTAGAAATTTCATCTCACGGGCCTATTCGATCGTCCCTTACTGGATATATAGAAATTATTATCAATATGTGTTTGGCTATCCTGGCTCTTTTGTGGTTCCAGATGAATTTTGTGATTGATTTTTCTATTTCTTTAAAGAATTGTGTCTGGATTTGGATAGGAATTGCATTAAATCTATATAGAAGTTTGGGTAGGATAGTCATTTTGACTATGTTAATTCTACCTATCCATGAGCATGGGATGTTCTTCAATTTCTTTAGATCATCTTCAATTTCTTTCTGAAGTGTTTTGAAGTTTCCCTGGTATAGGTCTTTCACTTCTCTTGTAAGGTTGATTCCTAGATACTTGATATTTTTTGATACTATCTTAAATGGAATTGTATTTTTAATCTCTCTCTCTCCTCAACTTCATTGTTTGTATATAGAAACGCTACTGTCTCTTGTGTATTGACTTTGTATCCAGCCACTTTGCTGTATTGGCTGATTGTTTCTAGGAGTTTTACTGTGGACTCTTTAGGGTTTTTGATGTATATCATCATATCGTCGGCAAATAGAGATAGCTAGTGTTCCTCTTTCCCTATTTGAATTCCTTTGATTCCCTTCTCTTGTCGGATTGCTATTGCTAGGACTTCTAAGGTTATATTGAATAAGAGTGGAGAGAGTGGACAGCCTTGCCTAGTTCCTGACCTTAGTGGGAATGATTCTAGTTTCTCACCATTAAGTATAATGTTGGCTGTAGGCTTTTTATATATAGATGTAACTATCTTGAGGAAAGTTCCTTCTAACCCTATTTTGCTGAGTGTCTTTAACATGAAAGGATGTTGGATTTTGTCAAACGCCTTCTCTGCATCGATTGATATGATCATGTGGTTTTTGTCTTTCATGTTGTTGATGTGATGTATCAGATTGATTGATTTGCGTATGTTGAACCAACCTTGCATTCCTGGTATGAATCCCACTTGGTCGTGATGTATGATCTTTTTGATGAAGTGTTAAAGGTCTCACAGAGACAACTGCAACAGAATGGGGCTTCTGGAAGCAAAAAGAAAGACGCTATCCTAGGTGCCATCCTAGGTTCAGTGCAAAGACCAAGATCACCAACCACAGAAGATGGATTAAAACGACACTGAGGTAACAGAACCTCTAGAACCACAAAGACTGACTTCATCATAAGTCCCACCTCAGGATCTGTGCAGATACTGAGACCTCTAAACACAGAGCTCTGATTGTATCACCCTGGACAGAGCAGAAGTTTTCCACACACCAAAAAAACACCACCGGGAGAATAAATGATACTGAGCAAAGTCTAGAGCTGTTCCCATGACAGTATACTCCAAGGACGGAGAAACCCCATATTTCTTAGGCCAAGTGAATTCCTTTCCGAAGGACCCCAATATTTACTGTGCCAGGGCAGGAGGGGAAAAAACAAAAATACAAAAACCACAAAACCTTGGTTATTTTATATATATATATACACACATACATATATATTTTTTCCTTCATTTATTATTGTTATTATTATTTTTATTTACCTATCTATTTTGGTCGATTTCTCTGTTTGGGTGTGACTACTGAAATCATGGTCCCCAATTATAC
Source organism: Suncus etruscus (assembly GCF_024139225.1). Lineage (NCBI taxonomy): Eukaryota > Metazoa > Chordata > Mammalia > Eulipotyphla > Soricidae > Suncus > Suncus etruscus. The sequence goes on from NC_064854.1 coordinate 73,696,054, forward strand.
TTATTTTTTTTTCTTCTTTTCTCTTCTTTCGTTATGTGCTTTGCCATGTTTCTTATTTCAAGACCATGGCGTGTTTTTGGTTTGTTTGTTTGGTTTTTGTTTGTTTGTTTTTGTTTTGTTTTGTTTTTCATCTGTTTTTTTGTGGTGCTTATCGATATAGCTGGAGTCCTCACTGGATAATTGACTCTTTTTTTGGTACTGGTGGAGTGTTTCACCTTCTTTTTCTCCTTCATCTCCCAAATCGATGATAAGAGCCTCTAGAAGGATTCCATCCATTTTTGGAGTATTAGACTCTTACCCCAGTTTATTTATCTTCTCTTTTTCAGGCAAAATCATGCAACTTGAATTAGCTAGTCCTGCCTATAGTTAGAGGGGGAGATAAGGGAGGCATAAAGACCAAACAGGGGCAAGACTACTAAGTAGTGGGTTGGATACAGAGGGGACCACATATTCTAGCCGCCCTGGGGGTGAGGGAAGAGGAAATGGGAGGTAGGACAAAAACGGAGGTGTAGGGAGGACAAATTGGTGATGGGAATCCCCCTGATTTTATGTAAATATGTACCTAAAATGTTATTGTCAACAATATGTAAGACACTATGATCAAAATAAAAATTATATATATAAAAAAGAAATTATTATCAATGATGTAGACAGGGTTGGAACCTACAGAATTTCTTGTTGACAGAATATATTGTCACACTTGAAATTGACTGAAAGAATACCTTTTTCGGTTACTATAAAACTCTAATAAGTTTACATTTTATGCTTAAGAAATCAGGATTTATTGAAGGCCTATTATGCTGTTATGTGCTGATGTTATATATTTGTTCTATGTGTTACCTCCAATTTCTCAGTGTTATTTTTGCAATAATAATTTGAAAAGATCAATATACTCAGATTAAATAATTATCATATTGACCTATTGCTGTCATTTTCTTTTATTTTTTTATTTTTTTATTTTATTTTTAATTATGAGAACAAGAATGCAAAGAAAGAGGACAAGGTAAAGTTACAGTGGAAGGACAATCAACCATAACATAATTCTCAGAAGTCCCCTTGCTGATATCTTAACTTTGAAATTTCAGCCAAAGAACATTAAGATAAATAAGACAAAATCCATGTACAATTACTTTGTCCCTCAAGTCCCCAGATTGTAACACATTATAATATTTCTTAACAGCACACAAGGCAATCTAAAGCCATAAAACTTACATAACTCCTTAAACATTACAGGCATAGTATTTTTTTACATTTCCATATACATGCTTATTAGCTTAAGTTAACCTCAAATTTTAAGTGGGTTCTTTTTAAGGATTAGAGTCAAAGGAGCACAGTAAAAATGGTATTAGAGTGCCAATTGTCGTTTGCATAGGCCCATCAAAATATGAGGGACATGGAAAGAAATAACCTTGGCCTAAATACAAAGAGACCCGACCCCTGAAGTTTCCTGGCACAAGACCAACTCTAGGCTCCAGGCAAGCTAGATCGTCCAATCCAACACATTGTCTGTAGTGCCAACACACTTTTATTTTTTACACAGTCTCTGTTGTTGGTATCATGTTTCTGTATTAAAGATCCTGGAATCTGCATATCCTACATTGAAGTCAGGATGTGGAGCGTCCTCTTGTTTCACCTCAAAATCAAAGGGCAATGCAGGGAGCCCTGTCCTGTAAGCAGGTCATTGTTGTTGTTAAGTCTTCTCAGTGTTAAGGGAAGTCTCTTTTGAGCAGGTTGATGTCTGAACAGTGTAGGGTCTTCTGTAGTAGAGGATTGCTTCCAGGTGATGTTATAGACCAGCCTGGATGTTTCATGGATGGCTTCCCTGGTTCAGGGGTAAATGGAAAATGCCCTTTCTTCTGAGGTCTGTGCCAGGTCGTTATGTCAATGTTCAGGGTGTAAGGTCCCTTTGCACTACAAAATTTGTGTGTTCCAATCTCTATTAGATAGGATCTTATTTGTATGTATAGTATTTTCCCATTTTAATGTGCCTATGCAAAAAAGGAGCAATGCCACGTGGTGTTATTGGAGCACATGGGGGCCATAAGAACAATTCCAACGATTCTCATGATATGGTTCAATCATAAGCATTAAACTGGGGACTCTTTCACCAAAATTTCTTGTTAAACAGCTCAAAAAAGAAGATATAAAGTGGTTAGAATCGTCACTGTATAAGACAACATTTAGTAAGAATTATAGCTGTCAGAGAAGAAACGCAAAATATTCTAAAGAAATACGTGTCCATTTTATGTATCTTGAAACATCTCTACCTAGGTTTTACCCATCTTTCTAACTAGAAGAGTGTTTATATTCTCAGGAAAAAGAATATACTTTTATATTATAGGGATAGGGTGTTATATTAGCTGTTCTTCAAATGAATTATCCACATTTCTCTATCTCTCCAGCTCAGTTTTGGATCTGTTTAAGATTTTAATTCCCATTCTCATGACTGATGTGCTCATGTTTCCTATTTATTTCTAGTTCCATCTTGTGTAGTTGTTTAATTCTAAGAATATATATTTCTTCTGTTTTTTTAGAAACAGCAATGATAAAAAATAAACAAACATAAAAAGCATGCTTTAAATGCCATTGTTATTTATTGTTAATTTTGAATGTTTAATACTACTCATGTTTCTGTTATAACTTTTTCTCTTTCATTTCTGATTTATTTATATTTCCTTTAGTCTCCCTTGTAATATAAGGTTTATTGTTGTGAATCTTCCTTATTTTATAAACAAAATTTAACAACTGGATTTCATTAACATTTGTTTTGTTATCTTAACCTCTATGTTCTTATTTATGTTTTGATTTTTAGTATTTTCTTCTAGTTAGTTTGAAATTCATTTAAATTATTTTTATAATATTTTAGTAGGATGTATTTGTATCTTCTTCTTTATTCATGTAAGAGTTATTTCTATGTGCTTCCATCTTAGTATGGATTTTGTTGTGTCACCTAGCTTGTCTTCATTCTCAGATGTTTAAAATAATCTGTTTTTATTTCTTCTTTGATTTCTTTTTTGATCTATTAGTTATTTAAATCTATTTTACTTAATTTCCAAGTATTTGAACTTATTTACCTTTAATGTCATCTTCCAATCATTTAAAACATTAAAAAATGATAGTTTTTAGACTAGAGAGTGTGCAGTGGGTAAGATTTTTTTGTTTGTTTGTTTTGTTTTGCACAATACAACCTTAATTCAGTTTCAGTAGTACATACTGTATCCTGAATAAATCCAGGAGTGTTTTCTGAGCAAAATTCCAAAATTAAGCCCTACATATAACCAGATGTGGACCCAAAACAAAAAATGGCATTCAATTTCACAAAAAGTATATTTGTAGATATATAAAAGTCTCTAGGATGTGACAAAAATAAATAATAATATAATGTTTATCATATAAAATCAATACTGTTCCCTTTAGAGTGAAATAATCTATAAACAATTTAACATAAACACTTAATAAACTAAATAAACTGTCTTATTTTATAATTTTTAACTTTTTTAAAGATATATCATGAGAGTTTCAAGAAACAGTAATAATGCATATATAGTTGCAATAGTTAAAACATTTGGAATCATCTCTGATTCCAAATCAGATCAAAATAGAAAAGGACCAGATTGGTAGCACAGCATTAGGGCATTTGCCTTGCACACAGCTGACCTAGGATGAAGGAGGGTTTGATCCCAGGCTTCCCATTTTGTCCCCAAAGCCAGAAGCTATTCTGAGCGCAGAGTCAGGAGTAACCCCTGAGTGCCACTGGGTCTGACCCAAAACAAACAAAATAACAAAATAGAAAACAAACACCAAAAACCAAATAAAACAAAAGAGAAAACAACCGACAAAAATACCACTTATGAAAACCATGTCAGTTCATGTTTTAAAACTTGCTTAGAACTGCAGATAAAAATTGGACATAATAAAATTATATTTAAGTCCAAATAAGTCCAGAAAAAATAGTACCTTTAAATGTTGTGTATTTTAAAGGATTTTCGTAAAGCATCAGAAAAAAAGAATATCTTTCTGATTGTTTCGACTCTTGCCAAAATATAAATACTTCATGTTAACTTGCCCTTATTATACCAAGGAAAATGCTAAAAAATGAGAGACTCCCAAATACATAAAATCAAACCTTTATAAAAATCCTTTCACCTTTATAATTATCTACTGAAACAATATGTTAGTAACTGTTATTTGCAATATATTGCTAATATTAGTTCATAAATGTTTTCTTCTCTTCAGCTTTGTCTCATATCCATCCCCAGCAATGGAAAATCCCTCACTCATCATAAATAATCTTTTGTCATGGAAAGCTCATTTCCCTAGAACAATTCTTGGGCTCTGTGAACTTTTACCATTTGTAATTTCCAATTGTTTATTAGATCATTCTTATCTATCTGGTGTTTGCCAGATGATTTCATTTAGTATGACACATTTGAGCATCCATGTAGTGGCAAATTGCAAGGTTTCATCTTTTTTTTTTTTTTGGTTTGGTTTTTGGGCCACACCCGGCGTTGCTCAGTGGTAACTCCTGGCTGTCTGTTCAGAAACAGCTCCTGGCAGGCACTGGGGATCATATGGGACACCGGGATTCGAACCAACCACCTTTGGTCCTGGATCGGCTGCTTGCAAGGTAAACGCCGCTGTGCTATCTCTCCGGGCCCGCAAGGTTTCATCTTGCCCTATAGTTGAATTGTATCCTGCATATATATATATATATATATATATATATATATATATATATATATATATATATATATATATATATATATAAATATATATATATTACCACTGTTTATTAATTTATTTGTTCTTGACATTTGGATTGCTACTATGTCATTACCAATGTTAAATTACGAAACAGTACTCTTGATTTTTTACAAAAAAATATTTATTTTTAAAAAATGAATTAAATCTTTCTTTATTATATTTCATGAAGATTTTGTTTGTTTTGTATCAGACCCAGTGATGCTCAGTAGTTATTCCTGGCTCTTCACTCAAATAAAACTCCGAAAGTTATTCAGGGGAACATATGTGATGTCAAAGACCGAAATTTGCTCTGCTACATGCACGGCAACCCCCCTATCTGTTCATTATATTCTAACTATATTTGTTAACTATATGTTAACATATATGTTTATATATAACTGTTAATAATTGAACTATCTTTCCAGCCTCATCATGTATTTTTGTTTATTTTTGTGTGAATGCTTTCAATACATGTTAAAACAGTTTGCTTTAAATATTAGCATAACAGACATTTATTTTTTTTTTTACTTTTTTTTTTATTTAAACACCTTGATTACATACATGATTGTGTTTGGGTTTCAGTCATAAAAGGAACACCACCCATCACCAGTGCAACATTCCCATCACCCAATTCCCAAATCTCCCTCCTCCCCACCCAAGCCCCGCCTGTACCCTAAACAGGCTCTACATTTCCCTCATACATTCTCAATATTAGGGTGTTGGACCTTGTCAAATGCTTTCTCTGCATCTATTGATATAATCATGTGGTTTTTATTTTTCTTGTTGTTGATGTTGTGTATTATGTTGATAGATTTACGGATGTTAAACCATCCTTGCATTCCTGGGATGAAACCTACTTGATCGTAGTGGATGATCTTCTTAATGAGGTATTGAATCCTATTTGCCAGGATTAAAAAAGAAAATTACAGACCAATATCGCTGATGAATGCAGATGCAAAGATCTTCAACAAAATCCTGGCAAATAGGATTCAATACCTCATTAAGAAGATCATCCACTACGATCAAGTAGGTTTCATCCCAGGAATGCAAGGATGGTTTAACATCCGTAAATCTATCAACATAATACACAACATCAACAACAAGAAAAATAAAAACCACATGATTATATCAATAGATGCAGAGAAAGCATTTGACAAGGTCCAACACCCATTCTTGATCAAAACTCTCAGCAAGATGGGAATGGAAGAAACCTTTCTCAATATAGTTAAGGCCATCTACCACAAGCCAGTGGCAAATATTATCCTCAATGGAGAAAAACTAAAAGCCTTCCCTCTAAATTCTGGCACAAGACAAGGCTGTCCTCTCTCACCACTCCTATTCAACATAGCACTGGAAGTACTTGCTATAGCGATTAGGCAAGAAAAAGATATCAAGGTAATCCAGATAGGAAAGGAAGAAGTCAAGCTCTCACTGTTTGCAGATAACAGACATTTAAAAGCAGACAAGTCCTGTGCATTTCAACGTCTAAATGCTATTTTTTTGTTTTATTTATAAAACTAGTATTTATTTCCTTCCTAAAGTAAAGGAAGTATAGGATATCCTAACTAATAAATCAAAAATTTTTAGAGTGCTCTTTACTCTAGCATGCATTAATGAACAGTAAAAATACTGGTATAGTTTTAATTGATATATAAGCACTATAAAACTAGACAAAAATCTGTTTGGTGTATGTGATTACCTGAATCTGTCAACTATATTTGAGGATGATATATCCTAACTTTTTGAAGCTTATAATTTATAAATTTATTTTAAAAACTCAAAAATTATAGTTATTGTTTTTATTCCTATTACATGCATTTCTTGTTTACATTATAAAATATTTAAAATTTAATCTTAAAATTATTTTCTCTGTTGAAATTTATGTTCAACAATTATAGGATATAAGTATATTCCACTAATTTAATAGAAATATATTAAATTCAAACATAAATTATTATAGATCACTTATTTAATATTCATGCATTATTTATCATGTGCAAGGTGAAGTTAACTTGTTTTAAACTTATATAATGCTGAGTTGGAGAGTAAGACATGAATCCTGAAAAGTTACAAATACCCCCTATGTAAAATAGTATACAAAAATAGATATTCATTGAAGCAATGCCTGCATTAATAAAAATAATTCTCAAATTATTTTAAAATCAATACAATTTTATAATTTATACAACTAATTTATATTTAATCTTAAATTATCTCTTAAAATCTGTGTTAATATATTCATTTGGATAAACAAAGATCGATAGGACTGGAAAATTTCTTTGAAATCAATACTAAATTTTAAATTTCTTATCAAGTTTTAAAGTTCCTGACCAACAATACACCTACACAGTAAAATTATCTAACTGACATTCAGAGATATTAATGACAAAAAAATGTGTCATTGGAAAGGAAGGAATTTCTTTCTTGAAGACAAGATAAAAAATTAGTTATTTCTCTCTATGGACAAATTATATTATGTTGTCATAGGAAGACATTTTTCTGACAAGCTTGTGAAGATGTTATTTGTGATTTTTTTTCCTCAAAAATATTATTCCAAGAATATATGTCACAAATTTTAATAGGAAATGTCAAGCTATCTTTTAAATCATGGAAATATAAATGCATAAGTAATATAAAACAGTATGATCATATGTATATATATCAATTTAGCTTCAGTAACTATTTGCAGATAAATAAATATAACAGGTAAATAATGTAAATAAAACAAATCTATAGTTCAAGATCATTCTTCCCTTCTTCCATGTTTCTCCTCCTACCTGCTTCCCTACCCTCTCTTCTCTTCTTTCCTCTCTCCCTTGCTCCTTCTCATTCTCCTTTCCTTCCTTCCTTCCTTCCTTCCTTCCTTCCTTCCTTCCTTCCTTCCTTCCTTCCTTCCTTCCTTCCTTCCTTCCTTCCTTCCTTCCTTCCTTCCTTCCTTCCTTCTTTCCTTCCTTCCTTTCCTTCCTTCCTTCTTCTTTCCTTCCTTCCTTCTTCCTTCCTTCCTTCCTTCCTTCCTTTCCTTTATTTCCTTCCTTCCTTCCTTTCCTTCCTTTCCTTCCTTTCCTTCCTTCCTTCCTTCCTTCCTTCCTTCCTTCCTTCCTTCCTTCCTTCCTTCCTTCCTTCCTTCCTTCCTTCCTTCCTTCCTTCCTTGCTTCCTTCCTTCCCTCCCTCCCTCCCTCCTTCCTTTCTCCTTCCCTTCCTCCCTCCCTCCCTGCCTCCCTCCATTTCTTCCTTTCTTTTTTTCTTTTCTTTTTTATATAAATCTTTATTTAAGCACCATAATTACAAACATATTCGTAGTTAGGTTTCAGTTTTCTTTGAGGCCACACACCTAGCATTTTTCAGTGCTTACATTTGTCTCTGTACTCAGAGATCACTCCTAGTGAGCTAAAGGAACCAGAAGAGGTTTTAGGTGATATAACCCCACCAGCAACTTACAGTCTTTCAGATTTGATGGTTATTATTTGCTTTATGACTGGTGTCCTCCAATAAATTTGAAAACCTGCTGGTGATTGTGGGATGCACAACCCCCATTTAACACAGAACCAGAAATAAGCTCTGGACATTGCTGAGTATGGACCCACCTCCCCCACAAAAACCACCAAAACAACAACAAAAATCAACCCTAGTTCTTGTAAATTTTCTCTTCTTGAGAATGTGCTACCATTTAATAAACCTTATCTTTCAAATGTGGGACTTATATTAAACATTCACTGTGCATAGTGTTACTCATGGTAGTTTCTCAAAGTAGTATTTTAATCTGCAGTTTGTATTGAGACACCATGGTTTAGGATGAGGCATTAGTTTGTATTTGCTGTGCTACTAAAACATCACTATCACCACTATTAATATTCTTTCATGATAATTTAAAGTACCTTTATCTCCACACATTTCTCGTCTCGATTCCCAATTATATTTAGAATTTTCATGATGAAATATTTATTTTTAAATTATATATGACTACCAGTGCTAATTTGCTTTCAAATATATATAGTAGCATACCCAGTATTGAAATTTAATTTTCTGTGGTGGAGGAATTTTCGAGAAATTAATAAGTTTTCTATTCATGACACCACTTGTTCTTCTCTTGCCTATCAGATGTGATCTCTGAACACAGAGACAGGATTAGTCCCTGAATACTGCCAGGCATGGCTTAAAAACAAATTTTTTCTTATGTATAAAACTATTTTTTATTCTTTATGTAGTTAATAATAAAAATTAATAAAGAATCTACTTCTTATTGATTTATATTTCTATACATTTTACAACAAAACCCTTATACCTCTATTGTGTAGACAAATTACAAAACTCACCACCAGAGTTCTAGTGTCATACCACCCAAAACATACTTTCTTTATTCATGATGAATGTGATAGTTTCACTGTGTATAGGAGTAATTTTGTTGAATTTTTGGCAGTTTGCTTAGGTATCTATAGTTCATAAATTAATAAGTCATATAACATTTAATTTTATTTCTTTACCATTTCACTTCAAACTAGATCTTTTTTATCTCCAAAGTCATTATTTTATCTTTTAGTAGGAAAGTAAAATGTGCTACATTTATTTCAGAAGTTATTTGGTGATGGCTATATAGGATGATTTAATGTTTTAGGTTCTGCTTGCAAAGCATGTGCTCCAGTCTATTAAAATACCTTAATGGGTAAAAGTATGAGTTATTTAATGTTTAATATTTTATATAGCCCATATTTTATCTTTGATTCTGCTAGTTGGTCAATGGTGTTTCATCCTCATACTTGATTTTACTAGTTCCAATGTCATAAAGAGTTATGCCTGTGTTATCTTCTTTGAAAGTTATGGATTCAGGTCTGATATCAATAAGTTTAAGGTATTTAGATTGACTTTTGTGCATGTTCATAAAAAGAGTTCTCAGTTAATTTTATTTGAATATAGATGACCAGTTTTCTAATATTACTTGATGAGATACTTCCTTGAATCACCACATATGTTCCCTTTTATTCCATCAAGTACTTTCTTAAATACTTGAAAGACTATTATTTAAATAGTTGCTCATAATACATCAATTTCTGCCACTCTATGTATCAACTGCAATCCCACTACCAATATAAAAATCTCTTCACCATTGTTTCCAATTGCCCACCCATTTACAAATCTGCCCCATTGGCAGGCATAAAATAATAGATTTTATATTGTTTCTTTACAAGTAAGTGTTATTGATTTTTAATCTTATGAAAATACTGTCCATATACAAAGTTGTTCATAATACGAGAGTAAATATCTACAATGTGTAAAATACTGGTAAACTTAACAAGAAAACAAAATATCTAACCCATCCAAAAATGAGAGGAAGAGATAAAGACATTTTATCAAAGAAGAAATATAGATGGTAAAACTCCCACGTATTCCTATATTAATTGTCTTAGGATTTAAGTACCAAAACACTGATATGAAGGTTTGTCTTTATTCTAACATTGTACTGTTTTAAATACTACTAATTTGTAGTAGTAGCAGTTTGAAGTTGGGGAAAATGATTTCTTCTATCTTTTGTATAGCTTTTGTTATTGAGGACCTATTGTTCCATATTAATTTCAGGAGATACTCTATTTATTTTGAAAAATGTCATAGATATAATTATAGGGACTACAATGTATATGTATAATGCTTTAGGGAATATATTTATTTTGATTAAATTACTCATTCCAGTGTATTAGCAAAGAACTTTTCCTTTCTTTGTGTTTTCCTTAATTTCTTAAACTAAATGTTTTATATATATATATATATATATATATATATATAAATAATATAATAATAGATTAATAATAATATGATTAGAATAATAATATATATTTGGTTTTTGGGTCATACCCGGTGGCTCTCAGGGGTTAATCTTGGCTCTGTGCTCAGAAATCATCCCTGGCAGGCTCAGGGAACCATATGGGATGCTGGGATTTAAACCACCATCTGAACCTACCACTGTGCTATATCGCTGCCCCATTGAAATGGGTCTTTTACCTCCTTACTTTGTATTCCATTCCATTATCCATGGAACCGTTTCCCAAATTATCTAGATGTACAAAGATTCTTGTCTCAGGGTTTTCAATAGTTTCAATAGTGGTGTTAAGTTTGAAAGAGAACTAAAACTCCATCATTATAATACTCCAATTTATTGAAATTTGTAAATAAACATAGTATTTATTCATTATTTTTAAAAATTGTATTCTTAAATATTATCACAATATTTAATAAGGCCTTAATAACTAAGTTTTATATTTGTAATTATGTTTTAAAATCATAAAATACAAAATTTATACAAAATTTAGAGAAAACTTAATTTAGTTTTTATTTAATAGAATTGATTTAAATTTATTATAACAGTTGGCATTTTAATATAGTTATTTAAAATATATTATAGGGGCCAGGGTAAAGACTGGAGCAGAACCTCCTGGCACTCTCTTCCCCCCCTCTCTTTCTCTCTCTCTCCTCTTTCTCTATCTTCTATCCTCCCACTGTCTATACTCTCTCCTTTCTCTCCCCCTCTCTCCTTTGTCACTGAATTAAAAAAGAAGGAAAATATATTATAGATGTGAAAAATTATGATCTTTAATTGACTATGTCATAGAAAATTGTTTAGGGCAAAATTTTGCTTTTTAATTTTAATGGCTATAAATCTTAATAACAAAACTAACAGAAAAATACTAGTTTATGCTTATTATAACCCTGAGTGCCACTTTTTAACTACTCTATGCAACATCCCTGGCATTCTTTACTTAGTTAGCATTTTTATATATAACAATTAAATCTATGCATAGCAACTAAATGTAGGTAATAATATTTATACATTCATATATTCATATCTTGTTTTCAATTTGCCTCAATAGTATATAAGAGTGATGAATAAGACTTAATAATAGACACTGAATTACTGTAGATTACAATAGATTTCTACAAACACTTTAAAAGATTTCTATATTTCCATTTTCTTATATTTTATTTATTTTGAAATAAAGGCCTTCTGAGCAGTGCCTATATGATGGTTTGGGCCTAATGATTCCCATACTTGGCCAAGTGATGCAATAGTGCTCTAAATTATGGTGGTAAAACAAAGTGAATCATATTCAGAGGTCATCGGCTATGGATATGCTGCATAGACACACTGATGCTATTTAGTTAAGTGATGTTAAATGAATTTTCCAACTTTACCCCATTAATAAAAGACTAGATTCTATTAAAATTATATGTTAAAATAAAACTAAAACATTTTTTAAATTTCACCATTCATTCCATCACTCAGATTTGGCAATATAGCAATACTTGGTTCTTCTCTTTCTCCCTATATATGTGTATATATATATATATATATATATATATATATATATATATATATGTGTGTGTGTGTGTGTGTGTGTATGCATGTATATTTAATGTGCTTCAGAGTACAAAGGACCTGAAAATATTATGGTCTTTCCCCAGATATTTGACCTACTTAGATTTACTTCATAATTAATTGGAGATTCTCAAAGTACAACAGACATCTTATGAAACTTAATGTTCTTTATGTTAAGGTCACACACTGTAGTACTTTAAAAATGTGAAGCTGAATTAATATTTTATAATACAATTTAGTAATAAGCTCTGAGTAATGGGTACGGCATAAACTATGTCAAAAAATAGTAATATAGTTGACACCAAGGCACTGCTTTGTAAAAAAGCTCAGGACAGTATAAGTAGCTATTAAATGTTGAAATCATAAAACTTCTTGCACTTGAAATATTTGAATTTTCTCTTACATCTACAAAATGAGATGTTCATAGTATTCTTATTCTTCCAAAGTGTATAATAAGTTTTGTGAAGATCTCAGAAGTATAGACAAAACCCTAACCACTTTCAAACACATTTATCAAGAATAATATGCTAAATGGAGTGTATATTTTAATATGTAATCTTTGTATGTACTAGTTACAGTAGGTGAAAGCTCTATGGAAACCTTTTTTAAATTAATTTATTTAAAGAAAATGCATTACATAGTTGACATAACTGATAACAATACATTTTTAGGAAGACCAAAAGCAACATGTCTTAAAAAAATAAAAATTGAAAGAAAAACTGAAGATTGATTTTTGGGTCACACCCGGCGGTGCTGACAGGTTACTCCTGGCTGTCTGCTCAGAAATAGCTCCTGGCAGGCACTGGGGACCATATGGGACACCGGGATTCGAACCAACCACCTTTGGTCCTGGATCGGCTGCTTGCAAGGCAAACTCCACTGTGCTATCTCTTCGGGCCCAGCTCTTTATTTTTTAAGAAAACGGATGAGTTAAAAATACAGTAATAATGATGTGAGAGTGGCAATTGTTATTGTTTGCATAGGCCCAGCAAAACATGGGTAAAATGGGGAAAAAAAGCCTTGGCCTAAATACAAGAAGACCTTACCCTGAAATTTTCTGGCATAAGACTGACTCTAGGTTCCAGGAATAATAGGTTGTCCAACCCTTGAGTCATTCTCTGTGGACATGGTAAAATGTTTTTACACATTAGCTGTTGTTGGTGTTCGGTTTCTGTAGTTAAAGATTCTGGTTTCTGTGCATTTCCTTCATTGGAGTCCGGATGATGTGGAGTGTCCTTAGTTTAACCTTGCCTTTAGATGTGGAACATCTTACCCTGCAAGCAAGTTGTTGCTATTGCTGAGCCATCTGAATGTTAAGGAAACACTCCTTGGAGTAAGTCAATGCCAGGGTAGTGGTAGGGTCTTCCCTGGTAGAAGTTCGATTCCTGGTGATGTTGTAGACAATTGTGGTTGTTTCTGTAGATGGTCAATGCTTCAGGGGTAGATGGGCAATACCCATTCTTCTGAGGCCTAAGCCAAGTCATTATGCAGTGTTCAGAGCTTAAGGCCTAACTGCATTCAAAATTTGTGTTCCTATCTCTATTAGATAAGAACTTGTATGCATATGTAGTATTTTCCATTGTAATGTGCCTATGCAAAAGAGGAACAATGCCACAACATATTATTGGTGACTCTGGGGAGCCGAGGGAACAAGTTCAACAATCCTCTTAACCTGGATCTAACATGAATTCTAAAGCAAAAGATTTTTGTACCAGATTCCTTATTGAACAGATCACAAAGAAAGAAAGAAAAAAGAAAGAACAAAAGGAAGAAAAAAGAAAGAAAGAAGATAAAATGAAGGAAGGAAGGAAGAAAGTAAGACAGACAGAAAGAAAGAAAGAAAGAAAGAAAGAAAGAAAGAAAGAAAGAAAGAAAGAAAGAAAGAAAGAAAGAAAGAAAGAAAGAAAGAAAGAAAGAAAGAAAGAAAGAAAGAAAGAAAGAAAGAAAGAAAGAAAGAAAGAAAGAAAGAAAGAAAAAGAAAGAAAGAGAAAGAAAGAAAGAAAAAGAAAGAAAGAGAAAGGAAGGAAGGAAGGAAGGAAGGAAGGAAAGAAGGAAGGAAGGAAGGAAGGAAGGAAGGAAGGAAGGAAGGAAGGAAGGAAGGAAGGAAGGAAGGAAGGAAGGAAGAAAGAAAGAAAAAATAGTGGGCACAATTGTCACTGTATAAGGGGATATTTAATAAGAGTTATAGCTGTTAAGGGAATACATCTAAGATATTCAAAGTAGATATGCATGTCCCTTTTATGTCCTTAGACATAGTTGGGAGGAGGGTTCTAAATCTTGGACGCCACGTTGTTCTGAGATTTGGCCTTCTGGAGTCTGCAAAATGACTACCAGCAGTTCTATATCGGGAAATACCTTTTAGTGGGAACTAATCAGAAACCTAGTATGATAGCAACCACAGTTACACAGTGAAGAAAGGTGGAGGACAGGAGGTTTCTGAGAGTAGATAAGTAGGAACAGAGTACTGGTTTTTTCTCAGCCTGAGAGTCTATTTTTTCATTTTGGTAGCTGGTTGGCAGCAGGTTTAAGTGGGGATAATAATGTGCTTTGTGGGGAGCCAAGAACTTATGGTAAAAATCGTTGAGTGTAGGGTAATAGGAGGTGGGAGTGAGGGAGTAAAGGACTAAAAATGAGCTTCTGGGTGATGAGCCAAGGGGGGAAGAAAGTATAGAACATAGATATTATGTATATGACAAGAGCAATTATATCCAAATAAACGTCTGTACTTTCTGCTCAGGGGTACCCCCGCATACATTTACAGTGGACAGGGGTAGGAAGGAAAGTTACCTGCAACTCTCCGAAGCCAGCCCCTCTTGTGCTGCCATTCCCCATGCTGGCAAAAGCTCCAACTCCCAGGAAGAAAAGAGAACCTTAAAGAGCTGGAAGCCTGGAAGTTCACCACCCCCACGCAGACCCTCCTTCCTTAGCAGAATGGGAATTGAGGAAAGCCTGGCATCCCCTTTAAACTCCTGTTTGCACCCCTTCACTGGCCCCCTGGGTGTGCAGCCTGGGAGTAGCCCTGGAGTTCTGGAGTAAGGAGATGGAAGGGTGCTGGGGTGACCCAAGCCCCACACCCCTCCTAGGCCTGTTTAAAAAAGCCTTTTGCATGGAGGAGGCCTGCTGTTCCCCATGCTGGCAAAAGCTCCAGGCTCCCCAGGAAGAAAAGAGATCCTTAAAGAGCTGGAAACCCGGAAGTCGGCAACCTTTTTTTTATTGTTGTTTTCTATTTCTATATATCTCTCTTTTCCTCTTTTTATACGCTTTTCTTCTTTCTTTTTTTCTATCTCCCACTCTTAAACACACACTACTCAATATCTGATAAGTACATAATTTCATATATTAAAATGGTATTTTATTTATATATATTTATATGTATATGTATTTATTTTTTATATATGTTACAAAAAACTTCCCCAGTTTTATGTGATGTTCACCAGACTGCTGTTTGGTATTATATTCCTAGATGAGACATGCAAATGTGAAATAGTTTTAATTATCTTAAAATATTAGTATTTTGAGATGTGAAACACTATAAACTATCTAATCCTAATGACTAAATTAGATCTGATGAGCTCTAGCTTTCTAGTTTGGTTTCTTTACATTTTCTTCTTTTTCTTAACCATTTCTTTGAACACCTTCCTGTTTTCACCTCTTTCACATTAACACCTATTCATATAAGAAGAATGTTTTTACCCAGGGACACTTAAAATTTTATGAGGCATAGTAGTACTTTCCTAAACTAAAAAACACATTCTATTTCCATACTGAGATTCTGGGTAATAAAACTACATGACCTTATTATTGTTATCTGACTATTTATTTTTCTTCGAATCATTTTAGTAAGTATTCTATTTTCATTAATATTTTCATTTTTATGATAGAAACCTTAAAATGAATTGTTATTTATCCTACCACATTCCTTAGCTATGACAACTTCTGGTAATGGTTTTATTTCTTACTGCATATTTTCTATGACTCCCTGTATTGCTCTTTTTTAAATCCAATTAAACATGATCATTATGCTGTCCATAAAATCATTAACTGAGTTTATAAACTGATAATTGTAGAGCCTTGTGGCATATTGTTTTTAGTTAGAGAGTTTGGAAAGCATCTATACTATTTCATTCTCTCTATTAAACTCATAGGATTAAGATTTGTAAAAATCTCTTGGGGAATATTATGAGCAATCTATATTAATGCACTTCTTTCTCAGATAAAGCACATATCAAGAGTTAATATTAATCATAAAATTTTAAGAAGTACTCTCTACAATAATTAAATAAAATAGTTATTAAGTGTATCTACTTTGAATAAGGAGCCAAATAATCATTATTTGCAGATTATATGATACTTATAAAACATTAAAGATGGTAAAGATGGTAAAGAAATAAACCCCAATGAAATAAAAAATTAATTTTTAAATTAAATGTAAGTTAAAAATTACTATTTAAAAACACAATGTATTTTATAATTAAATAACAAATTAGAAGGGAGCACTAATAAAAGTAATAATTCCATTCACAGTTACACCTCAAAAATAAAGTACCAATCAGTAACTCTAAATTAGCCTAACAAAAATGGCAAAATATTTATCCAAAGAAAACTATAAAATCCTATAGGAGAAACAGATGAACACATAAGGAAAATGAAATATTACCATGTTCATGAAAATACTACCATTGCTGTGTAGTAATTAACACTGTAGAGAAAAAAATGGAAAATATACAAAAACATAAAATAGCATCAAAAATGAGAAGTTAGCAATAACATCCTAAATAACAAATACAGGTAAGTATATACCAAAAAAATCTGTCATTCTTTATTAACATAATATGTTCTTAATTTTACTTGTGCCCAACTCATTGATGTGAGATATCTTTATTTACTTTAATTATATTTCATTAAATATTAGCAAAAGAAATAATTTAATATAAAAATTCCTTCATATTCAATGTCATGAAGGGTTCTGTCTATATTTCCTCAATACTACATAAAATAAGATAAAGTAAAATGCATAGTAATCACTTTCATGAATCAATGTTAATACTCTCAAAATCACCATTCTTCAAAAAGTACTATACAGATTAAACAGTTTATCTATATAGATGTCCATAACATATTTTAGTTACATAGAGTAATTGCTGTTAAATTGTATGTAGAATAAAGAAACCCATGAATATTCAAAAAATCATATAAAAAGATATAAGGGCTGTAGCGATAGCGCATTGGTAGGATGTTTACCTTGTAATTGGCTCACCCAGGATGAACCTCAGTTTGATCCCTGGCATCCCATATTGTCTGTCCCCCAAGCCAGGAGCGATTTCTGACCGCATAGCCAGGAGTAATCCCTGAGAGTCATTGAGTGTGACCCAACAAAACAAACAAGCAAAAAGACATATTTTCTTTGAATTCTTAGATTATACTAAAAAGTTACAGTAATGAAATATGTTACTCTAATACAGTCGTGTGCCCAACCTTTAAATATATAATCAGATAATTTCAACAAAGTATCTAATATTGTGAAATAAAGAAAAGAGAGCCTCATAAACAATTAAGGAAATATGGCCAGTCATAAGGGAAAATAAGGAAGAATTCTGACACTTACCTCACACCTTAACAACAATCAATTCAAAAAGAATTGAACACATCAAAATTATACCTCAATAATAAAATGTTTTGTGAAAAAAATAATTGCTTTTTAAGATGAATTTCCCTTGGAATAAATTTTGAATTTTATTTTTGAATTTTAAAGCAATATTATTTTCTCAATGTTAAGGCTTTGTTTATTTTCAGATAGTTCATAATATTGAGGTGGATAATAAAGAAAACTACATTTACTACAGTAGTGAGTAAATTGGTGAATAATTATTGCATCAATAGTATATCACAATTAATTTAAGTGTAGATTTGGTTAAGTTGAGTTCATCTTTTTGAAGGAAACCATCATTCAAAAGTTATGAAGAGTTTAGCTTTAATTGTCATTTTGGGATCAAACCTTGATATTTAATTCCAAAAACATAAAATGGTATAAAAATATATGACTACTTTATTCTAAAGTAAATCATAGTTTATCATGTTCCTTTTCAACTATATTGCTTAGATTACAAAATTGAGTTAATGAATGAATTAATTAATAATGTTTTTGGAGATAATAGCTTTATATAAATATAATCTGGATGGTAGAATGATTACCTTCATATCTTAAATAATCTGTTCCAAATATGAGTTTTCATGGCAAAACTTAAGCTTAATATTTTATATAATATTTGTATAATGCTTAAAACTATATTTAAATAAAATATTTTGAAATTATATATATAATTTATTTTAGTGTTCACTTTTCAACTCATTATTTTTCTAGTTGAATTTGGTTAGCCATATTTTTTAAAATAATTATTTATTTAAGAATTATGGTTACAAACAGATTCATAGTTGGGCTTCAGCCATAAAATGTATATACCCATTCACCTGTGAAAGTTTCCTTCCACCAATACCCCTCATTTCTCTCATCCCACATAGCCTTCCAGATAGGAAATATATAGTATATATCCCACATAGCCTTCCAGATACGAAGTATATTTATCTCTTCATCATTGTCATAGTTTTGGTGTAGTTATTTCTCTAACTGCATACACCACTCTTTGTGGTAAGCTTCAGTTCATGGATTGGTCCTTCTGTCACTCATCTATATTATCTCTGAGTATTACTATTATTATTATTTTACTGTCTTTTATTTATCTTAAATCAGACAGATGAGTGAGATTATTATGTGTTTATCTCTTTCCCTCTGACTGATAACAGTTTCCCCCTAATTACTGCTTTTGCTGTGTCCCATAGATTTTGACAATTTGTCTCTTTATTATCATTTGTCTCAAAAAATCTTTTTTTTTCTTCCTTAGTTCCTCTTTGATCCAGTTGTGGTTGAGAAGCATGTTGTTTAATCTTCAAGTGTTGGATTTTCTCCATAGCTTCTTTTTTACAGTCTATCTTGATTTCTGTTCCATAGTTATCTGATAGGGTACTTCTAATAATATTTATATTTGTGACATTATGCAAGTTAGATTTATAATCTAAGGCATGGTCTATTCTAGAGAAGGTTTATGTGCACTTGAGAAGAATGTGTATTCTACTTTCTGGGGGTGGAAGGCCCTATTTAAGTCTATTATCCCTAGTTCTTCTAATTTCACATTTACAGCGCTTTTTTTTTTTTTTTTAAGTTTTCTGTCTTGTAGATCTGTTCAGTGGTGATAGTGGAGTATTGAAATCTCCTACTACTGTGACATTACCTTCCAGAAATTCCTTCAAGTTTGCCAGAAAATGCCTTACATATTTTGCTGGCTCTGTGTTTTTTGCATAAATATTGACCAGATTTAGTACTTCATCATCTATCATTCTCCTGATAAGTAGTGACCCATTTTGTATCTGATCACTCTCTTGAGGTTGAATGCAATTTGATCTGATATAAAAATGGCTGTCCCAGCTTTTTTTGGTTTCCATTGGCTTGAATAATTGATTTCCATCCTTTTATTCTGAGCCTGTGTCTATCCTGTACTTGTAGGTCTGTATCTTGCAGGCAACAGAAATCCAGTTTTTGTTTTCTGATCCAAGTCTCTACTATGTATCTTTTAATGGGAGAGTTTAGCCCATTGTCATTAAAGGAGATTATTGCTAGGGAGTGTTTTTGTGCAGTTGTATTGTATAGGGTGGTTGTTGTTACAATGGGGGTTTGGATTGTGGAATTTATCTCTGACTATATAATTTAGAATTGTTTTTGTTTGCACAAATAGTGCAAGTTCTTTTTTGTCTGAGAATGTTTTTAATCCTCCCTCCATATGAATGAGAGTTTTTCTGGGTACTGGACTCTAGGTTGGAAGTTTCTTTCATTCGATTATTTATATATGTCATTTTAATCTCTTCTTGCTTGAGTTATTTCAAATGGGAGATCTGGTTTGATTCTTATGGTCCTTCCTTTGTACTTGACTTTTTTTTCTCCCTTATTACTTTAAGGAGTTCATCTTTTTCTTTTTTTTTTTTCCTTTGTGTTTTTTTTCCCCTTGAATTACTATACATCTTGGTGTTGGTTTATTAGGTCTATTTTATTAGGAACTCTTTTCACCTCCTGGATTTGCAATGAAGCCTCTTTCCAGAGGGTGGTAAAAATTACTCCTATTATTTCCTAACCATGTGTTCTCCCCCTTTCCATATTTCTTCCCCTTTTGGTATCCCTACAATCCATAGATTATATCCTTTGTCTTTGTTCATTAAATTCCTAACTTTTTCTTACAGTGCTTTACCTTTTATTTCCTTATTGGCTTCTTTGTCATTTTTTGTTTGTAGATTTTCTTCAAGTTCTTTTATGTGATTTTCCAACAGTGTAATTCTGCTATTATGGCTTGCTAAGACATTTTTTATTTCCTTTAATTCCATTTATATGGATTCTCTTATGTTCTGTAAAAGTTCTTCTTTGAGTTTGTTGATTTGTTTGTCTATGAATTTCTTGAACTTGCTGGCTAGTTATTCCATGATTTCTTTTGCCATAGCTTGCAATGCTGTTTTTAGGACTTCATCTATTGGGCCCATGCGTTTTGGTGGACTGGGGAACTTGCTAGGATTTTTTTCATATCCCCAGTTGTTAGTGTCTTTTTTAGTTTGCCCATATTTCTTTGCATTTGGTGGTTTGGGTTGAAGTGATTAAGCTCAAGGTTGGCCTAGGTCAACTGCCCCTCTCTACTTTGCAGATGGTGTGGGTCAGCCTTCAGCTGTAGACAGGAACCAAGCTCCACAAGTTGGTTTTAATCAACTGCCCCTACCTCTACCCAGCAGAAGGCATTAGCAACTTATTTTTTAAAAATACAAGTAAGCTTATTTTAATAGAAATATTTGACATAACTCTTCTATAAATTTCAATTTCCCATATCCAAAAACATTAGTTCTTGAGTCTGATTGCTAGATTCAGTTATATAAGAAGAAAAGTCTTGCTTTAAAATAATATTTGCAGGGTATCATTTACAAAACTTTGAGAATTTATACGTGAAATCATTTCAACCTTTAATTATAACATAACATGGCACACTATATAATTTTAGTATGCTACAAGAACAAAATAAAGTCATGAGTGATTGAGTTACTCAGCATACATAATCTTTTAGTCTTTATGCTAGTTAATTGTAGAATTATGAAATAAATGATACATTCTTAAATATTTTCTATATTTGAAAATACTATCAGAAATTCTTCCAAAATAATTTTATTATATTTTTTTACATTTTGGCACTGGTACTTGGATTCATCCCTATAATACTCAGAACCTGATGATGATTCAGTGATGATTATGCTCTGTGCATCTTATAATATATAACTTACTGATGATCTTAACCAAATATCAAATTGGTTATTTCTCCTTAAAGCCATTCTCCTTGATTTAACCAGTGAATAAGATATTTATAGAAGCTTTAAAATTTAGTATGTGAAGAACACTTTTCCTAGGCTATCATTGCAAACATGGAATGCAATCAGAGAACATTAAGAAGAAATTGGAAGATTACTTGTTTGGCATGGTATAATATCGAAACAGAATTGCATTTTGAAGAATAAACTTTGAGGCTTAAGATAACAAAAGTCAACACCTGCAGTTGCTTATTGATCTTTTCATCAGTCTAAACATCCCAGGCATTTCCCAGGGTTTAAAACATGGGGAGAAACAAAAAGAAGTCGGCTACATTTTTCGAGGTACACATTTCTTTCCTCCCCACTTTTATAAGCTATACAGTGGTGAGAATCATTTTTCTCATGGCAAGGCATGTAAATCTCATAAGATCCAAACTTATTCAATAAGCTAAGAGGTAGAATTTCTTGAATCCAGAAATGAACAATGGGAAAAAAATGGAAAGAAAATTAGCTGAAATATTTTTCAGTATCAGAGAATCTAAATCAATTTAGATATTGTGCCTATGTATTGCTGAAAACAAATATAATACCTCACCCTGGCTCTCATATAAGATTGTTCATTTTTATTTCAATCATGTCTTTAAGATTTATTTATAGTAAAGATAAAAGAGAAAAATCCTGTATAATGTTCAAAAACTTATTTTTTCAATACTACCTGAAAATTGTGGATTGAAAAGATTACTGTAATATTATTAAAAGACTAATCATTGTATTGCCTTTTTATATTTAAGGTTTGGGAAATAATTTTTATGAGAGTATATGATTTAAGTAAAAAATACATATTTTATTACATAGTTCTACATTGACAGAGAAATATGAACTTAAATCTATTATCCCCTTTTAATTGAAAATTTAGTAGATCCACAAAATATATTTATAGTTACAAAACTAAAAACCATATTTGCATTACATTCAAAATCACATATTATTTTTTCTTTAATTATTTTGTATTTTATCATTAACTTTAATTAAATATCAACCTATTTTCCCATTCTTCATAAAAGGAATTATTTTAGTTATAAAATTCTATACCATTTTTACCTATAATTTTACCTTATATATCTTAAATTTTCATGTCTTTATTTAAAATTAACTAAATTAGTTTAATTATAATGCATGCTGCCATTAATAGGGCTTAATGACATGACACATATTTTAATGAAAAATACAAGTACTCAACATTTATATACAATAAACCTCAGAAACATATATGCAGTTATATTTTATATAAAGGTAGTTATTATTTGCTTTAAAATTACATTTTTTATTCATCAGATAAAAATACACTTAAATTAACTTCCAACAACACATGCAACAAATTGAAAAGTGTGTGAGCCATCTTAGCTAAAGAACATTGATTAGCTGGATTGCTCAAAAAACTAATGTGTTCAAGTAAGTATCTATCATTCAAGTATAGAAAGATATTAATTTAATTAAAGAATATATTTAGTGGAAAATTGTTTTGTACATTTTGCAAATTGCCTATACTTCAAAATAATTCTAAAGGAAATGTCTGTTTCATGTGTTTAACTAAATTACTCAAACATGTAAAGTATACCCAGAATATACAATACTTTAGTAAAATGATATTAAGAAGGTCTATTGGCTTTAAGATTTTAGAAATGTGTATTAAAGCTAAAGTGTCTCATAATAAGAAATGAATCTAGTGCCATTAAGGCAGCTCAGAAGTTTGTTTTAGGGGTACATCATGCTATCAAAAAGACATATTTTCAGTCCCTAGCACTTTTTGAGAACTCAAGAATTGCTGAATGAATCTTTCAACCTATATCCAAGCAATGTCACATCTTTTGGACAAAGCAGTGAGAAATCAACTTGATTATCTATATATGAGGTGCAGGTGACAAACAGATATAATGAGTACTGTTGGTAAAACGCTGAAAACAAGCTATCATTATTTGAAGACATAATTGGCTAGAGGTTTTGAAAGTGGTATTGCTGTTACTTGTATAAACTAAAAATGAGCTATGCAATACCCTAGAGCTTTCATTTTTGTGCTTTAAAACAAAAAATAATTTAAGAAAATTAAAGTGAAAATTTTAAGTTATAAAATTATATTTTAGTACACATAGAAATAGAAAGATGCAAATACAAGAAATATCATATATAAAAGTGATTTATTTTAAATAGTTTATTCCCAAAAAATTAAATTTGTTCTATGACATTATTGGAATACCGACCTTGGAAAGAGTCCAGGGAGCTAGAATACAAAGAAAAGGGTTACATAAAGCCTGTGAAAGCTGGACAATAGGTTTCTGGCTTTTGAAGTGATTTCTGTAAAGTCCATGAGGACACTGTTCTTTAGAGAATATCATAGGAACCTCCAGTCTATTTCCTTTGTTGGCTCCAGCTGCATAAAAGTAAATATGCAAAATATAAGTATACGGAGACTGCCCATTTGTTAAGTAAAAGAGAATAACTTTTAAATGTTCAAGTGATATTTAATTATAAAGAATTTTTGGTAGTTGTTATATTAAACCCTTCCTACAATTATGTGACATTTCTCTACTGTGACAGAAGATTTATAGTGGAAGTTCTGGATTTACCTGGGATTTATAATGAAATTAGTTTGCTCAGAAAGGGTGATGAAAAAAAGAATAAAAGTTTGGGGAATGAAGGACATAGGTGAATGATTGACATGAACTTCTCAAACACTCGTTTTAAGGTAAAATAGTAAATATTCTTAAAGTAATGATGAACATTCTGAGTTTAAGTTAATAAGTAAGTACATTTCTTCGAAGAGTTTTATAAAGCAATATATGTGGGAAAAGCACACAGCATGACTGAATTTGCCGATATTCTAAACAGTTTTCATTCTATTCCCACAGTCATAATTTATTAATCTTATATGTTTTTGGAATAACTAGTATATTCTTCCATAAATCATGTTATAATATCGTACACATAACAACTTTGGAATTACTAAATTTAACGATATAAGGAGGGGCTTAAAACAATGTTTGGTACAACTAAAATAGTTTCAAAGAACCTAAGAGCTACATTGAAAATCAAAACAACAGCAAAAAAATAACCAGAAAATTATTCCTTGCACGGAAAATTGTACATTAACCGCTCTTTTCCCCCCCAATGGTCTAAGATATTGACAACGTGAATCCCTATTTAGAAAAATCTGTCTTAGGTTTGAAAAAAATAACCAAAGGAATTTTACCTCAGGGGATTAGACCTACAGAGCATTTATTAACTAATTTATTGCCTGCCCCATTCTTCCACTCACCCTTCTTAAAAATTTAGTTCCTTTTGTTCTCTTTTACAAAATTGTTTTTTGTAACATTCAGACAAAATATCTGAGAAACAAGTCAAATTTTTTTTCTGTCAAATATCTCTTGTTGCTGGCATCTCAATAGACTGGTTTCTCTTGCACAACTTTCATTTCTTGCATGTTGACCATGAAGCTGATGGTATTGAAGCTCCTGTTCAGCAATAACACCATTGCTAACTATATTGACTTTTTACATGCTGTTGCTTTAAGCTCTTTGTTTGATGAACCAAATAATATATTCGTGAAAATTAGAAATACTTTATATGTCTTGTAGGTTTTAAGCATCATGATATTACTGTCATCTTCTCTTTATAGGGTTTTATAAAAATCGAATACATCTCTTAAAAATTCATATTCCTTTTAAATTGATATTCTATAGCCTCTAGATGGACTTCTCCCAGATTTTTCTTTTTCCAAAGAACCACAGAACTTGAATCATCTTGTTTTACCTCATAAATTGAGGGAGGGGAGGAAAGGATGGTGTCAGGGCCAAACAGTTGTATAAACATTGAGTGGAAATTAAAAAAACGGTCAGACTTAAACATCAAATCCGAAGTCAGTGACAACAAAATCGATACCCAATATACAATAAGCAATAACACAGAGGGGATAAGTTACACTAGCAGTCCAGAGGGCAAAGAAGGGTGACGTTTTATGCATGCTGTGGACAGGGTTGTAGGAAGGACAACACTGGTGGTGGGTATGGCCCTGATTCATTGTCACTATGTACCTTAAATATTACTGTGAAATACTTGTCTGTTGGGTCACATTCAATGGTGCACAGGAGTTACTTTAAGCTCTGGTCTCAGAAATCTCTCTGGGCAGGTCGATGAGGAAACAGCAACTTGATCTAAGAGCAGACTACCCTACCTCATCACCTAATGGTAAGATAAAATCAGAAGACACTCCATCCTTGATATATGCAAAAACCAAGTACACTAATTACAGAAGACTGATTTGGACAACCGTGACTGAGCAGAACTTTTCCTGGGTCCAATGAAAAAGATCATAGCCTAGGCTTTGGCCCAGGTTTTATATAAAAACCAAGATATCTAACTCAGAGGTCTGACTCTGACAACCCCGACTGAACAGAACTTCTGGAACCACAAGGAAAGACTTCCTCCTAGGATCTGTGTAAACACCAAGGTCAATTACTGCAGAAGACTGACTACAACAACTGTGATGGAGCCAACTCCTAGGACCATAAAGAAAAACTCGATACTAGACTTTATTCTATAAGCTGTGCAAATACCAAGATCTCCAATTAGAAAGTACTGATTTTGTCAGCCATGACCTGAGGAGAACGTTTTCTGGCACCAGAAAAAGACCTTGGTGTTCATCAAGGAATCTGTCGGGCACCTGTTGTTCCCATAGCAATATTCCTAAAAAGTGGAGAAACCCAGTATCTCTTAGGCCCTTTCTAATTTCCCCAATACTTACTGTGCTTATGAAAAAATAATAAATAAAATAAAATAAACACAAATACACAAAATATTGCCACATCCTCCTTTCCCCCTTTTTCTTTTTTTCTTTATCTTTTTTTCTCCTCTCTTGTTGTAGCCATTTTAGCTGGTGTTTATTTTTGCTGTCGTGTTTCTTGTTGGTGCAAGGATTTCTTTTCTTTTATCTTTCTTTTTCCTTTCCTCTTTTAACTTGATATTGATAGCTCCAAGACAGACCCCTCCCAATATACTTTTTCCCTTTTATTCCCAACAGAATCACAGGGCTTGAATCATTTAGTCTTACTTCATAAATGTAGGGGAAAGAAAAAAAAAATAAGTGGATTGTACCAGGAGCAAACAATCATATGAACATTGAGTGGAAATAAAAAGTGATCAGACTGAAAAATCAAAAACAGAATCAAGATACCCAATCTACATTAAGATATATACAAAAGGAACCGGCTACACCAGAAGTGCAGGGAGAAATGGGGGAGGCAAATTGTATATGCTGGGAACAGGGGTGGAGTTAGGGAGGGCAACACTGGTGTGGGTATGGCCCTATTTACTTTCACTTTGAGCATTAAATATATCTGTGAAAAATTTGTAGTTCACATTGGTCACAATTAAAAAAAATGAAAATGGGGGGATGAAAAGAAAAGAAATCACACTTGGCATGCTCAGGGGACCAAATGGGATGCCAGGAACAGAACCCAGGTCCATCCTGGGTGAGCTGCATGCAAGACAAACACCCTACCACTGTGCTATTTCTCTTGCCCCTATAAATCACATCTTTGTGGTGTGTGTGTGTGTGTGTGTGTGTGTGTGTGTGTGTGTGTTTGGGTCATATCCGGTGATGCTCAGGGGTTACTCCTGGCTATGCTCTCAGAAATCGCTCCTGGCTTGGGACACCAGGGGATTAAACCATGGTCCATCCTAGGCTAGCACGTGAAAGAAGATCCCTTAATGCTTGTGCCACTGCTTCTGCCCCATACTTTATATCTTAATTAATCATCCATTTGTCACTGGACACCTACTTTGACTCTATATCTTAGTTATTGTACTAATTGCAGCAATGAATAATGGTGTATAGATGAACTTTTGACTAAAATTTCTAAACAAGTGTAGAGGAAATGAAAGACACTTCTTAGAGGAAGACAAATGGCATGAAAAAATGATAGATAAATCACTTATCTTTAGAAAAAATCCAAATCAAGATAACAATAAAATATCACATTTAGATGTCACATATTATTAAAAATAGTAGGAACAGTTTGTACTGACAAGATTGTGATGAAAAATAAACTTTTCCATTGCTGGTGGAAATGTTATATGGTTCATCCCCTGTGGAAAAAAATGTGAGTTTATAGTAAAAGAAGAATTATATTGCTATCTAAGCCAGAAATTTGACTTTTGTGTATCTACCCTCAGGTTCTAGGAAAGTTGAATCTTCTAAAAATAGTATTGCTAGTAAACAAATAAGAATATTTTTGTTATGGAAACTTCTCAGATCATATTTGAATGTGTGATACATTACTGCTCAGGGATAGTAGTTCTATGAGACATCTAGCTAACTGTCAAATCTGAACAACTTTTGAGAAGCT
Source organism: Suncus etruscus (assembly GCF_024139225.1). Taxonomy (NCBI): domain Eukaryota; kingdom Metazoa; phylum Chordata; class Mammalia; order Eulipotyphla; family Soricidae; genus Suncus; species Suncus etruscus. The sequence goes on from NC_064854.1 coordinate 73,723,948, forward strand.
CAGACATCAGAGATAAGATCTAGGGTTCTTTGATACTCGGGGCTACATTCTGTGATGAGCATAGAATGTGTAGTCATAAGTATGCAAGATATGTTCCTTAGAACATATTTTTTTATTAAAATTATTTTTTATTAAATTTTCTTTAAACAATTGTGATTTACAAAGTTATTCATAGTTGGGTTTTAGACAAACATTGATTCAGCACCAATCTCACCACCAGTGTCAACTTCCCTCCAGAGTCCCTCCCATGCCACCACAACCCACTCCACCTGAAATCATAACTGACTTGATTTCAATTTTGAGTCTCATAATTTCATTGTCATTGACTCTGGCATGGATATTTAGTTCTGTCTTTTCCTAACCCCACTTGGAACCCTTAGCCCCTGACCCCATCATTTCATATTCTTCTTTCTCCTCTTCCCTTAAATTTCTTTATTCTCAATATTCTTCGGGGCCTGTAGTGTTCACTATCAAATTTTTTTTCAAGAATTTGTTCTTAATATTATATGTAATTATTAAAATCCTGCATGTATCCTTATTTTTATGGTTTACATCATTTAACATATATTCCAGTTCCAACACTGCTGCAGCAAAATATATTATTAGATCATTCCTTACAGATATGTAGTATTCAGACCACTGTATATTATTTTCAAGTTCTGAGAGATAGTGCTGGATATAAGATATTTAAAGGGTCAACTGGGTTAATTTAATACCTGCCCCCCCCAAAGTCATTAAGCACTTCCAGAAGTGATCCCTGAACACAAAAACCATAGTAATCTGAACATATCATAGTGTTACCTGCTAAAAATTAAATTAAATACATAAATATAGATTTGGGGTTGGAGAGATATTATTGCAAATAGAGTGCTTGCCTTGCATGCTGTCAATGTGGATTTTATCCTTGACATTCTTATGGTTCCCTGAGCCCTTGTAGGAGTGATCCCTGAGCACAAAACTAAGAGTAAGTTCTGAGTACTTGATGGATGTGGCCCCAAATAAAAGACAAAAAATGCTTTTAATGTAACTTCAAGTTCTTAGTTAAGCATAGTTCCATCATAACTAAGAATTTTGTTACAAAGTATTTTATCACAAACTTTAATGAAGAGAAATAAGGTGCACAATGATAAGACACCGCATTTAGGAAAAAAATTCTGCCCATTAAACAACTATTACATTTTGGTTATTGATAACTAGAAGGAAATGTTCAAGAGAAAATAGATATGCTATATTATATCCTGAAATTATTTACATAAAATTTTATGGAAAGTTTACTTTTTTATTTAATTATATTTACAATGTAATAATTTATAAATGGAGACTACCTGTGAGAGTGTTTACTGTATTAAAAATGAAAGTAAACAGTTACTAGTTATGTTATACAATAAGTAGCTAAAAATAAAATTTTATAATGGATTCCAAAACCAAATTACTTTTTGGATAATATTTTGTAGCCAATAGCTAGAAACTTTCTATATACGTAACTATCACTGTTTGGACAATGCAGCAGAAATTTAATTGCAAAGATAAACATCTCTGGCTTTCTGCTCTAGTTGCCTTGAAACTTATATTAAGTATTTTATGGGCAAGATGAACATTTTATTGAATAATATTTTACTAAAGTCCCTATAGTCATGTTTAAAGAGTGGTTATTTGCAGTCCCAAATATATTTGACATACTAATTACAAGAAAATGGAAGACTATCAGAATATAAATTCTACAAACTCTATCTTGTATCAAATTCTCACTCTTGAAATGTCAAGTGCAAGGAAATAACATTATAATTAAAACTAAAAAATTTTAACCCAGGCTGTGCAGAGATATTGAATTCAAAAAAATGTATGGTTTAGTAACTATTATTTGAACAAATTAAGAAAGACCTGTATTGTGTGCAAGGCAGTTTAGTGCAAAGTCTTGAGGTGTGATGCTACTTAAGTCATATGTTATCAGGGACACCGAGGCAGTGTTTAGGGCCTCCAGGAAAATACTAGAAATGCTCATAATCACATGCTTTTCCAGATATCTAATCTAGTTTCTAGACATTGCTGGCAAAAACTGATGAAGATATCAGAAGTAACCATTATAAGACTGGTACATATATACAATGGAATATTATGTAGCCATCAGGAGAAATGAAGTCATGAAATTTTTCTATACATGGATGTACATGGAATCTATTATGCTGAGTGAAATAAGTCAAAGGGAGAGAAATAGATGCAAAATAAACTCATTCATCTATGAGTTTTAAGAATAATAAAAGACATTCTTTTTGTTTTATTTTGTTTTGTTTTTTGGGGCCACACCCGGCGGTGCGCAGGGGTTACTCCTGGCTATCTGCTCAGAAACAGCTCCTGGCAGGCAAGGGGGACCACCTGGATTCGAACCAACCACCTTAGGTCCTAGATCAGCTGCTTGCAAGGCAAACACTGCAGTGCTATCTCGCTGGCCCCATAAAAGACATTCTTGCAATAATTTTTGAAGACAAAAGAGAGGAGAGCTGGAAGTTCCAGCTCACTACATGAAGCTCACCACAAAGAGTGATGAAGGCAGTTAGAGAAATGACTACATTGAGTACTACCATAACAATGTGAATGAATGAGGGAAGTAAAAGCCTGTCTAGAGTACAGGCAGGGGTGGAGTCGGGAGGAGGGACATTTGGGACATTGGTGGTGGGAATGTGACACTGGTGAAGGGGGGTATTCTTTACATGACTGAAACCCAACCGCAATCATGTTTGTAATCAAGATGTTTAAAGATATTAATCAAAAAATCTTAAAAATAGAAATACAAAAAATAGAAATAGGGAGGATGCTCATAGAACTCAAAGAAAGCAAAGATTGAGCTGAACAGATCACCAAAAAAAGACTGAATCTTAATCATGAACAGCTTTGTAATCATGAACACAAAAAATGAAATAATAAACAACTGTATTATGAACAGCCTTGTAACATAGTGTTTAAATAATGCAATTTAAAATAACTTACTGTGCATGTGCCTAACACTATATAGCTTTTAAATTCATAAATAATTACATCTAAAAGTTTTTGTGTGGATTTACGCTCTTTCACTATACCTTTCTTGTAGCCATATTAAAGGCTGTTAAGATTTTTTTACCTTATCACACTTAATACATATTATTAAAGTAAAATTTTATATTGTTACATATCAGTTTAAAAGTTGGCTTTTTGAATGGTATAAGAAATATAATTTGGGGCAGGCGAGGCGGCGCCAGAGGTAAGGTGTCTGCCTTGCAAGCGCTAGCCAAGGAAGGACCGCGATTTGATCCCCTAGTGTCCCATATGGTCCCCCCAAGCCAGGGGCAATTTCTGAGCACTTAGCCAGGAGTAACCCCTGAGCATCAAACCGGTGTGGCCCGGAAAACCAAAAAGAAAAAAAAAGAAAGAAAATAAACGTAATTTTATCTACCTATGTACAATTGAGAGCAGTCAAAATACATTGAGAAGAGGCCCAAGCAACAGCACACTAGGCATGGCATCTCACCTGAAAAAAGCCAATCTGGGTTTGATCCCTGGCATTTCATATGGTTCCTCAAGCCTGCCAGGAGTGATTTCTGAGTGCAGAGCCAGAAATAATGCCTGATCACAGTCTGGTATTGCCCCAAAACAGTAACAATTACAAAAATATTAGAGTTAAGATACTATACTCACTAATGTATATCACACTTAATAATTCAGTAAGTGTCATTTAAAATAATTTCATGATTTATATTAATGCTTATAAAAACTTTTGGATTATTATAAAAATGTCACATATATATTGGATTTTTTATAATTCTACATGTTGTTTCAATATATCATGAAATAAGCTGTAATTTTAATATGTAAGAAAGTCAGTCTTTACTGAGAAATGCACAATTCTGAAAATAATAATGACTGAAATAGATTCTATCACCTTCTCTCATAAACAAAATAAAAATTATTAAAAATAAAAAATGTAGTTAAGGGGCCGGTGTGGTGGTGCTAGAGGTAAGGTGTCTGCCTTGCCAGGACTAGCCTAGGACGAACCAAGGTTCAACCCTCTGGCGTCCCATATGGTCCCCCAAGCCAGGAGTGACTTCTGAGCGCATAGCCAGGAGTAACCCCTGAGTGTCACCGGGTGTGGCCCAAAAACCGAAAAAAAAAATTCTAGTCAAGATAAATGAATAAAATTACTGAATTTGTGCACTAATAATTGCAAATAAAATAATACTTAACTTTTACTTTCAAATTTTTAAGATCTACATTGATGACCATTTTAGAGTTTTAGAAATTGGTATATTAATTTAAATTAAAATTAGAATTTATATATTTAAATATTTAGAATAGATTAACAAGTTCATTGGTCAGTCTTTTCCATGTGTTTTTGTTTTCATACATATTTAATATGATTTATCTTGCTTTATTTATAATACCTTTACTTTATCATATATATTTTTGTTAAATGATAATTAGCCTCACATTTAAGCATGCACTTAAGTAATTGCATTAAAATTGCATCACCCTGGGACAGAATAATAGCGCAGAGGTAGGGCATTTGCCTTGTATGAAGCTGACACAGGACAGAACTGGATTCAACCCCCGAAGTCCCATATGGTCCCCCAAGCCAGGAGCAGCTTCTGAGCACATAGAGAGGAATAATAACCTGAGCATCACTGGGTGTAGCCCCCCCGAAAATTGCATTACTTTTTGTTTGTTTGTTTGTTTTGTTTTGTTTTGTTTTTGAGTCACAGCCCACAGCACTCAGGGGTTACTCCTGGCTCTATGATCAGAAATTGCTTCTGACAGGACTGGGAGCCATATGGGATGCTAGGATTCAAACCACAGTCCTTCTGTATGAAAGGCAAATGCCCTACCTCTATACTATCTCTCTGGCCCCACATTACTCTTAAATAAGTAATCATTTTACTACTTTGTTTAGTAATTAATATTTAAATAATTTTTATATTTATTGATATTAGTTAAACTTACATAACTTTCGTTAAACTTACATGACTTAAAAAAATCATATTTTGGGGGCCAGAGCGATAGAACAGCTGTACGGCTTTTGTCTTGCACTGGGCTGACCCAGGACAGACCTGGGTTTAATCCCCAGCATCCCATATGGTCCCCAAGCCAGGATTGATTTTTGAGCGCATAGCCAGGTGTAACCCCTGAGTGTGACTGGGTGTGGCCCAAGGAACAAAAATGTCACCTACAGTTGGGCCAGAGTAATAGCCCAGTGGTAAGGTGTTTGCCTTGCAAGCTGCCAACACAGGATGGACCCTGGTTCAAATCCTGGTATCTCATCTGGTCCCATGAACCTGTCAGGAGCAACTTCTGAGTGCAGTTCCAAGAGTAAGTCCTTACAGCTGTCTGGTGTGACACACAAACCAAAACCCAAAAAAACCCACAAAACAAATTTTTGTCCATATCAGCTATATTATGCTTGAAAATGCTTCTAACATCAAAACAATATTTTGTAATTTAAAAACATGAATAATGCCATTTATAGTAATAATATTCTTATTTAAATTTATGATGAAATTAATTTGTCTTCAGTTCAGATGCCACATTAACAGTATTCAGGTGACACAGGACACTCTGGATAATATTGCGCTGGTTATGTTGACCTACTGGGTCAGTGCTAGGGTTTGTGAGGCATTACTACTTAGGTTAAAAAGTGCTGGTTCCACTGTTGTCATACACATGGATAATCACAACTTTTACTTTCGCTTTTACTGAGCTAATTAGTACGATTATCATTTATTACATTAACTTGATCCTCCGGTGATTTATGTTAAACTCTGACTAATAAAAATGGCAGGGAAAGTAGCAAAGAACAAGAAGCTTATTTGGCTCAGTACAATCCAGGACGCTGTTTAATAACCCCTAGTCGAATCTATCTGGTTTGTGAGTCATCTTTGCTGCTGACTCATCCTTCCATTCCAGAGTCTGCATGAACATGAACACAGCAAGTACAGTACTGCATATTGAAAGCAAGCTGCAGGCGGTAGCCATGCACCCCCACTCCCCCAATAAAGCAGCCAACCAGTGAATCCAGAATTTATCTCCACAGGCTACCTGAAGTGGCAATAGTGGTATAGATTGTCACAATACATATGGGTTCATAGGGATACAACTAGAGGTGTTTGGGAGTGGTGGAAGTGCAAGCTATGCTAAGAATTAATTAAACCCAGAGCCTTGTGCTGCAGGCTTTCTGCGTCTCAGCAGCTCTAGTAGGGGTGAAGTCCTCAAGAGGGGAAAGCGGGAGCATGGGCAGTCGAACGGGATAATTTTGAAATAATGATAACCACACACACAGAGTATATGGGGTCAACACATCTTCCGGCAGGAATGTGACGACTTTATTCTCGAGACAGAGGTTTTTATAAGGGTAAGCCAGTCACAGGTGTTAAAGATATTAATTATTCTAACTAAGCAAACAGTTTTTATCTTCAATTTTGCCTCAGAACTTTAGCTGCAAGAAAGAAAAACTTATAAGGTCTTAAAAGGGGTTTTATTGTAATCTTTTGGTGCTGGAATTTTCTTTGGTCAATTATTTAATAGAGACTACATTTTTCCCATTAAGATTTATAAAGGAGAGATAGTCAAATAACTAAAAATGCACTGTCAAGCATCTCTAACGAAATTCCTCAACCATCCACGCAGGGGAAAAAGGCTTCCAAAACGGGCCTTTTGAGGAATCTCGTGGGGAATATTTTAGTTTACCCCACCAGGAAAACCTAAGGATACATCTGGTGGGCTGAATTCCCCTAAAAATTTATGGAGGCGTGACAGCCTTGATGTGTAAATTCTATTCTTTTCCAATTGAAGTATGCCATTGGCAATGTGCTGATGGTTATAGAAAATAAGAGGCAGAAATATAGATATTTTCATATGCAATAAACATTTGATATTATTATTCAGTTTTCCATAAGTAATGGCATAATTTAATGTATTTTAGTATTTTCTATTAATTCCTTTCTTCTTTTTTGAATACGATTATATAAATATATAGTTAAAACTCTCATGGGGTGGAGCAGCAAAACAACATTCAGGGCTCCAAGGCCACTCTGCCTTTTGGACCTATAGATAAACGTGAAGAATCGAGGATGAGGCTACCCAGACCCTGTGGTTCTTAGAATTATTTAGTCCCATTTTATAATGTTCTAGTTTGGAGGGCACCCATAGTCATACTAGGATGAATATACATATATACACACATATATGTTGAGGAAATTTCTGACTTCTCTAAGTGCCGACTACAGCATGTCTCCTGATTTTGTTTTTCAGAGCTTCCTGTTCCAGAAGAACTCCAAATCTCAGCTAAGAATAAAACTTGCAAAAGCAGTGTTCTTTTTTTGCCTTAAAAAAACAAGAATATTTCTTCACTAACAGTGCTGAGGTTTAAAAAGTCATCTTTATGGTTCTTCTTAGTGTATATAATAAAAATTCTGCCAGTATCTGAAGTGCCAACATTCTTCATATATTCTTCACATGGGGTAAAGAAAAGATTTATGAAATCGTAATATATTATAACTATCTTTAAATTTGATATCATGACCAATTCCTTAATGTTCCATTTAATATTTGAAATTCTATCTATTTTTCTACCAATTTCTAATAAATTTTTGTACTGCATTTAAATCAAACCCCAGATTTTGAAGGATTGAAGAAAAACTATGCTAAAGCACTATGTCAATAGCAAAATTATCATCACCAACAATTAAAAAATACAAACAAACATTTATTTAAACTGTTATATTTTTAGTTTAATGAAATTAACAATTAAAATAAATATGAAAGTTAGGGTAAGTATCAGAAGACTCATGAAAGTTCTATTATCTATAATTTCTGATCCCTTCACTTATCATCAAAGTATTATTTATGGAATAAATATTTTATATATATTCAGAATAATCAGAATATTTTGTTGTGGTTTCTGCTTGAGGGCCACATGCACATGCTTTTGGATAGGGTAATATTTATGCTTAGGCATGTCTAGAAATCTAAGTTTCCATGTATTTTAAAAATAAATAATCAATTTGATCAATATTGGTATGTGAATGACATTTTAAGAACTATTTTTTACTTTTCACTATTTACTTCTACAAAATACCATTATAAAAGTTATTATCCCCGAGGACAAATGGTTATTTTTCTTTGTCTTAAGAATTTTCATCTTAGCATATTCATACTTATTAATATATTCCTGAATGCTATTATTATTAGTAATTTTGGAGCCACACTCAGCAGGGGTTAGAATTCAGAGCTTACTCATGGATCTTCACTAAGTTTCACTCCTGGCCTTATCATGGGGTTTGGGAAAGGAGGTTGATTAGAGGGACTCACGGTTCTCTGTTCCTGCCCAAACAGAGCTGAAATGGCCGCAGATGCAGATGACAAACATTTTTTTCTTTCATTTCTTTCTATAGATACAAATTCATATTATCAGTAATATACTTAATTGTGTCAGATTATATTTCAGGTTCAAAATTTGTGCTCACGTTTTGTTTTAAAATATTTTATAACCCAATCTTCAACCCACATGTTTCTTGTTCTAAAAAATATATAAATCTATGCAGATAAGGGGAGAGAAAGGAAAACAAATCTATTTCAGAAGGATTTGTTATTTTCTGTTAGCTTCAGAACGTACTGTAATTTTAGAGATTGTTCATACAGATTCAATGCATGCTCTCTCCATATTTTTATGTGTTTCTATGAATGCATTATTAAGGTTGTGAATATATATTAAAATCATATCATTCAGTCATATATATTTTATTTAGATATTTGAAGAAATTTTAAGTAAAATTTTGAATTAGACATAAAAGTAAATAATTTGGAAGAATGTAAAGCTGCAGTCAGCCTGTGGACATGTATAGCAGATTTAAAATAAAAATAATATTAAACACAGAAACAAAAATACACCAGAGATAGAATTAAAGTTTATCTGATAAGTTGTTAGAGTCTGGAATCCAATCCTTCTCTTAGTCAAATTGCCCATCTAAAACTTCTTTTGAATATAAATTATTAATAACCTATTTTTATTTTTAACTCTGCTAAGTTAGTAAATATAAATAATTAAAGTGATGGTAAATTACATTAAAAGCTCAGAACAAGAAGAAATATGAGTTTCAAAGTTGTTATTTAACATAATATATTTAGTGTAAATATATTATTAGGATGTAGTAACTTAAGATATAATGATATATATGAGATTCTACAGCTTTTTTATGAGCAAGTTTATTGTATATTGCTGCAATGATGACCACCAATGTTCTTGTAAGAATTTGAATTAACTGCTTTCCTTTAAACCTATGATAACCTCTTTTAATTCACACTTTGTTTCACCCACCCTTAACTTACAATTATTTAAATATCTTTATTTAAACACCTTGATTACAAATATGATTGTACTTGGGTTTCAGTCATGTAAGGAACACCACCCTTCACCAGTGCAACGTTCCCATCACCAATGTCCCAAATCTCCCTCCTCCCCACCACACCCCCGCCTGTACTCTAGACAGGTTTTCTACTTTCCTCATTCATTCACTTTGTTATGATAGTTCTCAATGTAGTTATTTCTCTAATAACAACACTTATCACTCTGGTGAGTTTCATGTATGAGATACTTTCAGGAGAAAAAGTTCTAACAGAACAGATAAAGTAAATTCAAATATAAACAACACTAATATAATATTTATATTTCAAAATCATAAAAATCTCAATTTTACATATCATCCCATTTATGATATGTATCATCATGGTCTGACCATTATAGTAAATAGGGAACATGTAGGAATAAGAAATCTTAAAATATCTTTACACAGTGAAGTATTGTAGAAACAGTCATCAAATATTTTACAAAAGGAGAATATTTTATAATTTAATGTAAAACTTAATAGCATCAATATAAACTATTTAATCCTGGCTTTACAACCCAAACATGGTGCTATGAAAAATTTCATCATTCAAATATTTAACATAAAAATTCTATTTATTCAAAATATAGAATGATGAACTTTTTCAAATCATACCTAATATTATGATACTACAGGACTACATATATTGATTACTTATGAGAAATTGATTGATATAATTTAGATACTCATCTAGTTTTGACTGGGTTCTAAAATTATTTAATTCTGATTAATTTTTTTCTAAATATAGCATAATTTAAAACAAAATTATTTTATTCAAAAAATAAATATATAGCTTACATAAAGTGTTAGGTACTTTTCAATACTATGAATTATATTGAGACAAACCAAAAACATTCCTAATTTCATGAAATATATTAAATTGATAATTATGTATGCATAGTTTTAGTTATTTGTGATCATGAATCTCTAAGTATATAACATACATTGTAATAAATATAGAAGGAACAATTAGCAAGGACATATGTAAAATAAGAGGATAGATGTGGGAACAGTGACTCTATATATTTTATGTGGATGTAATCTATTAAATAATTACCTACTATATAACTTTCATCTTAAAACCCAGTTGCAATTGTTTTTTGTTTTTTTTTTTGGGAGGGGCACACTCAGTGATGCTCAAAGGTTACTCCTGGATATACACTCAGAAATCACTCCTGGCATTGGAGGACCATATGGGACATCGGGAAATTGAACCTCGGTCTGTCCTAGGCTAGCTTTGGAAAGGCTCCACTGCTCCAGCCACAAAACTCAATTGTAATTTAACAAGCAGTTTTTTTAACATAATTTTTATTTTAATTGTAGTGGCTTACATAACATTCACAGTAATATCCAGGTACATATTTACATTGAATCAGGGGAATTCCCACCACCGAATTGTCCTCCCATAACCGCTCCCATTCTGCCTCCCATATTCTCCACTCTCCCCTTCCCCAGGGGGTGCTAGATGCTTGGTCCCTTCTGTGTCTAGTTTATTACTTAGTGGTCTTATAACTGTTTGGTCTTGGTGCCTGCATTACTGCCCCCTCTAATTGGGAGGCGGGACTAGAAAGTTCAAGTTATGTGGTTTTGTTTGAGGAAGAGAAAGTTAATATAATGGAGTAAAAATTGACTAGGCCGACTAAGAGCAGAGTCATTCTAGAGGCTCTCATCCTTGGTTTGAGAGACGATGGGGAAAAGAAGAAGATGAAACACCATAGCAGTTCAAAAAGAGGAATCAAATAAGATATTCAGTGAGCACTGCAGCAATAAAAATATGCACCACATTGTTGCTATGGTCTTGAGATAGGAAATATGACAAGGCGAAAGCGGAAGAAGAGAAATGAAGAAAGAAAAAGTAAATATATAATTAAAAGATGAACAACTACTTCAATATTTACCCCAAAACAAAGAATTCGATCAAAACTAGATAAAAAATAAAAACTTAAAAAATTAAATAAAAAGGATTATTTAGTGTTTTTTTGTCTCTCCCCCTGCCCCCGCATAGGCACAGTAAATGTTGGGGTCATCCGAAACGGGAATCCCCTTGGCCTAAGAGATACAGGGTTTCCTTACCCTTGGAATATATTGTCATGGGATTATCTATAGACTCCTTTCACGTTCATTTACCCTCCCCTTGGTGTTTTTGTGCCATATGGAAGACTTCTGCTCTGATCTGGATGATACAGACCTCTAAATCTAGGGGTCTCAATCTGTGCACAGGTCAAGGAGTGGAACTTAGAATTTCCTAAGCTAGGAGATATACATATTATATAATTTGTGATTATTATAATAATAAAATAAAAATATTGATTCTTATATAAATAATGGCTGGGTAAGTAATATAGAGGATAGGGTGCTCACTCACCTTGCATATGGCTGATTTCTGGTACACAATATAATACCCTGAGCACTACCAAGAGTAATTCCTGAATTAGAGACATTAGTAAACCTTGTGCACCACTAAGTATGGCCTCTAAACAAACAAACAAAAAAAAATTAAAATCTAACACACTATATAGAAGCATCAGATTGTATTATTAACAGCAAAAGACAAAATGTATGAATCATATTATCTTATACTCACCTCAAGAATCAAATCCCATTGGATAATATATATATAATATTCATCAATACATTTTCCATTCATAAACTGCTCTGTAAAAAAATACGTTTGTTTTTTTTTCAAATCTGGAGCTAACATGTACCATGAAAACCGAACTTGAAATCTAGGGCATCTTGGGCAAATAAATTATGCACAGAAGCATAGAAAAATCCTTTCCTTACTAAAAAAGAAGCATCAGTTCATTTTACAGGGCAAAAGTGATTTAAGATACAAAAAATATAAATGCATACCTTAATTGTTTCAAATAGCATGCAATTAAAATTTGATTTCAAAAAATATTTTACAAATGGCATGAGTCTAAGAGCATACGATTAAGTGTTACAAACATAAAAATAAAATCCAAAATAACTTGAGTATGAGCATACAATTAAGCATACTTATTTATTACTGACTTAAACCTGATACTAATTTTGGGGGGCGGGGCACAATCAGTGGTGCTCAGAGCTTCCTCCTGGATCTACCTTCATGAATCATTCCAGATAGACTCTGGAAACAGTATGGATGACAGGTAAAAACCAAATCAAACTGATACAGGGCATGTGTCCTTCCCCCTTTATTATCTCTATGGCCCCACTACAAATTTTAATATATATAAATATTCCTCCTATTTTTGTTGTTTGTCCTTTTTATTTTTGGTCTATACATAGTAGTGTTCTGGTGTAATATCTGGCACAGTACTCATGTCTTTCTTTACAAATCTTCAGGAACTATTTGTCATTAAAGATTATTTCATCAAATGTTTTATATGCAAATCATAGATTAATGCTTTTGGGGATACCTTCCTAAATATTGGTATCTATCAAAAATTATAAATTCAATATGGGACACCTTCCTTAAATATTGGTATCTATCAAAAATTATAAATTCAATATTATATTATTTTCTTGTTATTTTAATATTATATTTTATACATTAAGTAAAAAACTACATTAGAGTTGAAATTTTGAAACATAGTTTTTGTTTGTTTTACTTTGGGGCCACACAGTGGTGCCAGGGCTTACTCCTGGCTATATACTAAGGATCAGTCCTGAAGTCTCTACAGACCCAGATTATATGGGATGCTGAAAATTGAACCAGGTCCAATTATCTGCACACAAGGGTCTTACGAATTGTGTACTCTTTGCAGATACTGTATTTTTTAATTAGCATGTTTATATATATTCACTTACTGAGTACAACATATTAAATGTACTTTAATTCTATAGACCTATAATTTTTTATTTGTATTATATGGTTAAAGCTATACAAAAAATTTTGTTAAATTTGACAGTTTTCCTAATTTCCATTCAATTCGTCTTAGTTTAAATTTGAAAATTGGAATAATTTGAAAATTCTCTCTCATCTTAGAAATAAACTATTTAAACTCTAAAAGCTATTATATATAATTATGTAAAAAAACATTATAAATAAAATATGTATTTATATCATATACAACTTTTTTAAATTATCCTAAATATTTCACTTTAATTTTTCCTATTATATAATACTTAGAAATCATATCTGTCATCATTCTTTGTTTATTTTGGGACCATATCCTATTCACCTGCACCCTTAAACATATATAACCTCTCCCCTAATCAAGCTTTTTTTTGTTTTGTTTTTGCTTCTGTTTTTTGTGTCACACCGGCAGCGCTCAGGAGTTACTCTTGGATCTATGCTCAAAAATTGCCCCTGGCAGGCACAGGGGACCATATGGGATGCTGGGATTTGAACCACCGTCATTCTGCATGAAAGGCAAATGCCTTACCTCCATGCTATCTCTCCGCCCCCCTCAATCAAGCTTACTCTAAAAAAAAAAAAAGGGTTCACAGAAGATTAAATTGCATTGATTTATCAAATCAATCAAAATTTATAGTTTATAACAGACTGTACTTTTGACATTACATTTTCTTTTTTGAATAAATGATTATAATACATTATATATTCATTAATAAATCTATTCTACAGAATATATATGTACATATATATGTATATATATATATATAGAGAGAGAGAGAGATAGAGAGAGAGAGATTGGTTTTTGGGTTACACCCAGCACCACTCAGGGGTTACTCTGGCTCTACACTCAGAATTCACTCCTGGCAGGCTTGGGGGACCATATAGGATGCCAGGATTCAAACCACAGTCCTTCTGCATGCAAGGTAAAAGCCCTACCTCCCTGCTATCTCTCCAGCCCCTACAGAATATTTTTATAACTTTCAAACTCCTCTGAGTTCAGTTTATATATTTTTCTTTTATCCCATCCAGGGAAAACACTGATAATTTTTAATGAAGATGTGTGTGTATGCATCTTAGGGGGAAGAGTCCTTTGCTATATTTGATTAATTGAGCTGAACAATTCAAAAACAAATTCTGGCAAGGTATTGCATCTCAGACCTGAGAGTATTGAGAACACTTTAGGGGTTCATGCAGTGTTTGAAATTGCATTGATTCCCTGTGTATGCAAAGCATATGTACTGAGCAGATGCACCACTATTCTTTTCACTATTTGCATAGTATTTTTTTTCCATATTATATAGTTAGTATATATGTTCATGTCATCTTCTCATGTTGACAGCTTCCAATTGGTTATAATCAACTAAGTGTCTTACATTTTTTTGGTGGAATTTGTATGTTTACTAATTGTTCAGCATGAATAAGCAAATATTCCATTGACTTGAGACTTGATTTGATATTCTCTTAATTATATGGCCTACCATATTGTTCTATTAAAAAATCACTCAGCACCTCTTAAAAATCAATATTCTTTAAACACACACAATTACACAGACATGCACACACAAGTGACTCTGGAACCACATACTATTCCCTAAGTTGTATCATGTTTGATTCTACCTGAATACTGATGCAAATGACCCCCATATGGTTAAAACTAACTTTAGCATTAGTATAAGTCCATCTTGCTATAACACTTTAGGTCTATGAAGATAGTAAAAGGCCTAGGGAACATACTGTGCATACATATATATGGCCTTATATTGATTTTTCACACCTCAAAGCCCACTGAATATTGCCAGGTAAAGTCCTGGAGACTTCCAAGCATGCTGGATATGTCCCTGCTGACTTTTGAACATGTTCAAGTAGAATCATGTGGTCTCAGGTTATAAAGGACCAAGTAGTCACAAGGTATAGAAAAGAATCACAGAAAAGATTGCTGAAAAACAATTTGGAAGCAAAAAAAATTAAAGAACCATTTTGTAAAGGTTTTAAATTATGAAACATTTTAAGTTAGGCTTCACTTATAAATGGGTTAAATAATTTATATTCTAATTGATATTACAATTATATATTATTATGTTATATATTATATATAATATATTATAATAAATTATATTCTTATTATTTTAGTTCTGTACTACACTTACTATTTATATAGAGGTAAATATGGATCCCACTGGACAAGTGGACTCTGTAGATACAAAAGTAATTACTTAATTTCTTTAATCCCAAATACATTTTAATGCATTTTAGTAATTAGACATCTGTTTTATTTAAAGATTCTCAGAAGTTACTATTCCCTTTCTAATTCAGATATTGTCTTAGTGAGAGATTTTAACTTCTATTAAGTTATCACAGAAAGAATGTTGACTCTGAAGATGTGGAAAAGTTCCAACTGTTTATTAATAAACTTTACAAAATGAAAATAAAGTATTTGCTTATATGTAATTTATGATAGCTTTACTTTTACTTTTGTTTGGGGACCATATTACCCACAGTGATAAGGTTTACTCCTGGCTCTGTGCCTATGGATCATTCCTGGCATGGTTCTGGGGACCATATAAGGTGCTGACTATTGAACTTTCTCAACGGTATGCAAGGCAATTGACTTATCTACTATACAAATTCTCTAGCTCCATTTATCTTTGTTTTTAATTAAGTTGAATATTAATGATTTTCACATTAATATTTGTTTATAATGAGTTGGCATGTATGCCAAAATATTTATTTTTCTTAAGTATAATAGCTCCTTAAATTAATACTGCCTTAGCTAAAAATTCAACTTTATGCTACAAATTATGTATTTCACACTTAAAATCCTGAGAGTTATTAGGTATAGTTGATTGTTTGTACTTTTGCCCTCTTACATTTAATAAATAGAAATAAATAAAACATATCAGACTCAATTATCTTCTCATCATATAACCACAATCATCTAAGTCTGTGGGATATTACAATGGGTAATTACAATTAATTGGTAAATTGTAAAATTTACCAACCAAAATGGGTAATTGTAATATTACAATGGGTATATATCTTGCTTTGCATGTAGCTGATTTAGGTTTGATCCCTAGAATCCCACATGGTTCCCTGAGCACTGCCAGGAGTGACTCCTGATCAATGAAGCAGGAATAAGCTCTGAACACTCCTGGTGTGCCCACTTAAAAGAAACAACAAAATTATAAAGAAATGGTCCAGTAGTATTCCACTAATTAAATAAAGATAATATAACATATTATAAAAGAGCTTTACTAACTACAATTAAGCTAGAAATATATATATACATATATATAGGAGAATTGGTTAATCTGCATTGACATTAGAAGTATTGTATGTAAAAAAATTAGAAGTTTACATTTAGAAAGGGCATGCTCCATACTACTGTGCTTTAGCATGATTAATAAATTATGACAGGGAATTAGTCTCTGATTCACATTTAGGTATATTTTTATATAAGCATACACATAGATTTTTTAATTAAGAATTCTATACACGTTCTGTCTTATAAAAAGTTTTTATTTCTCTTGGGAATAATAAGATAATTCAAAATGAACATTCTAAGCATTTGCAATAATTCATGCCCAAAGGAGTTTGTTGGTTTCAATTTTGAGTTTAGCAATAATTTTCAATTTTAATCAGAAGAATTTAAAATAAGGAAAGGAAAATTTCTGTGGACTCATAATAAAATATCTATCATTCCAATTGTGACAGTAACTATACAAACTTATAAAAAAATTTTCAAATTTGTTTGGACACTAGAAATTTGACATTGGCAATGATATCTTAGCTATTCCATTACATAAATATGAAACAATTACACTAACAACAGTGGAGTAAAGTATTTTTGAAATTAATGCTAAAGAACATATAAGGAATATATTCAAGTAATTAAGTGAAGACCAACTTTATATACACCTATAGAGGGACCCTTCAGAAACAAGTTTAAACCCCCTTGAGATTGCCACTTTAGTCAGGCAGATTCTAATGTTGCCAAATAAAACCCTTAAAAGGAGGCCCCCTATAGACTGAGGCACTCCTTCCCCATCAGAGACAGGGAGATGCGCGAACACCAGACATGCCACTATGGAGCCCACCTTCTGTGTTTCCCCTAGTCACATAGATCAACTTTTCTCTAGTCACATAGGTCAAGTCCCCCTACATACATAGGTAATGTTTCTCTAATCTATAGGTTATGCTTCCCTAATTAAATAGGTCTCATCCCCCTAGTCACACAAGTCACATCAGCAGACATGATACTCTACTCATACACCTGAGAAATAGGTACCATCCCCTGCTGAGTTCAATTTTCCCATACATAGATAAATCCTGTGATAAATTTGTTTAAATAGATAGATTTAAATAGATAAATCTGTTTAAATACCCCTTCTCCCTTGGTAATAAAGACTTGCCTCACTCCAGTCAGTAACAGAGGCTTTCTTCTGTACAATCTGCATCCACTGCTTTCTGCTTCACCATAAGCAGATATAGGTGAGGTTGCAAAATAGCATAGGATTGGACAATACCACATTTTCTAAATACACACACCCTTAGATTGTAAATAAAGTTTTCTGTTTTTTCTTTACTTTATTTAAAAAAATGCTTCACATATTGACCATAAAACATTTGTTTCCAGATAAGTAAGAACAGCGTGCAAAGCAAATGCCCTCCAGCTTGCACAATTGTTTTGGCTCTAGAATAAATATTAAAAAGGAAAAGAAAGAAAAAGAACAAAAAAGAGAAGAAATAAAATTAAAAGAAATAAATAAATACAGTGACAATTAACTTATGATAACTATTGTATTTCTAAATAAATAATTATTGCAACAGCAAAATATTTAGTAAGTTGTTAGCTGTTGATTCTTTTAAATTGGCGAGTTCTTATAGGGACATTTAAGGATGTTAGCATCAAATAATTGTCCAGGAATTTAAAGCAGTATTACTAATACTGTGGCTTTTGTGGGCTGTGTTTTCAGCTGCCAGACCTCACAGAAGAAGAATGTGTGTGTGTGGGGGGGGGGGGGTGAGATTGCCAGTACTTGATACAAAAAGGCCATGGTGATATCTCAAATACATCTGTACCTGAAGTTTGTTTAGACTGGAGTCCCCAAAGAGAATTCTTGAGGCATGGTGAGGAATGGCCATAGACAGATAGGTAATCATGGCTAGTGTTAGGGTGTGGAGCAGTAGGAGAGAAGGCAAGAATGTGTGTGTGTGTGGGGGGGTGAGATTGCCAGTACTTGATACAAAAAGGCCATGGTGATATCTCAAATACATCTGTACCTGAAGTTTTGTTTAGACTGGAGTCCCCAAAGAGAATTCTTGAGGCATGGTGAGGAATGGCCATAGACAGATAGGTAATCATGGCTAGTGTTAGGGTGTGGAGCAGTAGGAGAGAAGGCAAAAGGCAGCAGTAGCTGGGAGTCCAGAAATGTTTCTCCAGCAATTCAGCAGCTACCCTTCAGCAGTAGCAGTCTGACAGGATGACAACAGCATTATCCTCCCCCTTCCTGCACTTCAACCCAAAGCTTTGTTACACTGATTGGGGCAACTGCCATTCAGCAACTGTTAACAAGAGCTGGGTGTTCAGTATCGGATTTCTTCAAACTTAAAGAGACAGTCTCCGTTATGGCTGACCAGGGGCCATAGAGATTCTGTTTTCTTTTATGCGATGGCTTTGGCAGAGTGGTGGTTTGCACACCCTCTTCTCCTGATATTACCAGTTTCTGCTGTGTGGACAGTGTACCCATAATTTTTATAGTTTGGTTTACATCTCTGTCGAGAAAAATATACATCTAAATTCTCAAACTTCGGGGCCAGAGATAGCACAGCAGTAGGTCAACACTGCTTGTTCTCATTCCTTGTGATGTGTGCCAATCTCAGTGGCTTGAGGCAGTACCTCATAGTTGTTTTGATTTTGCATCTCCCTGATGATTAGTGATGTAGAGCATCTTTTTATGTGTCTTTTGGCTATTTGCATTTCTTCTTTTACAAAGTGTCCGTTCATTTCTTCTCATTTTTTGATGGGTTTAGATGTTTTTTTTCTTGTAAAGTTCTGTCAGTACCTTGTATATTTTGGATATTAGTCCTTTATCTGATGGTTATTGGGTGAATACTTTCTCCCACTCAGTGCGCGACTTTTGTATTCTGGACACTATCTCCTTTGAGGTGCAGAAGCTTCTCAGCTTAATATATTCCCATCTATTTATCTCTGCTTCCACTTGTTTGGAGAGTGCTGTTTCCTCCTTGAAGATGCCTTTAATCTCAATGCCATGGAGTGTTTTACCTACGTGTTGTTCAATATACTTTATAGTTTCAGATCTGATATCAAGGTCTTTAATCCATTTGGATTTTACCTTCAAACATGGTGTTAGCTGGAGGTCTGAGTTCGCTTTTTTGCAAGTGGCTAACCAGTTGTGCCAACACCACTTGTTGAAGAGGCTTTCCTTGCTCCATTTAAGATTTCTTGCTCCTTTATCAAAAACTAGGTGGTTGTATGTCTGGGGAACATTCTCTGGGTACTCAAGCCTATTCCACTAATCTGAGGGTCTGTCTTTATTCCAATACCATACTATTTTGATAACTATTGCTTTGTTTTTCACTGCTGGTGGGAATGCCATCTAGTCCAAGCTTTATAGATAGCGATATGGCGATTCCTCCAAAAACTGGAATTTGAGCTCCCATATGATCCAGCTATACCACTCCTAGAAATATACCCTAGGAACACAAAAATACAATACAAAAATCCCTTCCTCACACCATTATTCATTACAGTGTTATTTACAATAGCCAGACTTTGGAAACAACCAAGATACCCTTCAACATATGCGTGGCTAAAGAAACTTGGTACATATACACAGTGAAATACTATGCAGCCATCAAGAGAGATGAAGTCATGAAATTATTCTATACATGGATGTACATGGAATCTATTATGCTGAGTGAAATAAGTCAGAGGGAGAGAGAGATGTGAATGGTCTCACTTATTTATGGGTTTTAAGAAAAATGAAAGACATTTTTGCAATAATTCTCAGAAACAAAAGAGATGAGGGTTGGAAGGTGCAGCTCATGACATGAAGCTTACCACAAAGAGTGATGAGTGCAGTTAGAGAAATAACTACACTGAGAACTATCCTAACAATGAGGGAAGTAGAAAGCCTGTCTCGAGTACTGGTGGGGAGGAGAGAGATTTGGGACATTGGTGGTGAGAATGTTGCACTGGTGAAAGGGATGCTCTTTACATGACTGAAATCATACAACTACAATCATATTTGTAATCACGGTGTTTCAATAAAGATAATTTTTAAAAAGTCAATACTTAAATATGTAAGATTAAATACCTAATATATTCTGAGTATTATGTAACAATATATAGTCTGACAAAGATAGTAATATGTAGAAATATTAATGTATCTTCTAAGAATATTACGTGTTATACTTTCTATATTAAAGAAAATAAAAACACTATCTCTTAGAAAATATTTTTTCTAGAGTCAAGGACAAGTGATATAATTTAGGAATACAATTACAATCCACATAATTATCAATGAAATAAAATTTTCTAACTTTGTTAAATAAATTTTACTTGCATTCACAGATATTTCCCTCTTACTAATGGATTATTAAAAAGGACTATGTACATTGTTTTTTCACTTTAACAGATTGCCACCTATATTTTCCTTTAAAATATTGTAAAGATTATTTCATGTATATTGCAGTGACATGTTCAAAATAAATCATTCAGAAGAACCATGTTATTTCTTTTCAGTTAATAAGGTAGGAATTTTATCAGATTACTAATATCATTTTTATTTCTTTTTTTTTTTAATTCAAACGATACTATTACAGAACCATGTACTTAGAAAGGATATTTTCTTTGGTTTGGTGCTAATTACTGAAGTAGAGTCTTCTTTATGAGTGTCATGGTAACATGCATTTATCACCTGTCCTACTCACATTTAAAAATGTGTTTCTTTAGATATTCCATATAAAATTTTGCTTTTTAATATAAATCTTGTGCTAGTTGGGTAATAATCACCTTCAGTTTACAAGGAGTGCAATGATTAAATTTAGTACTTTTCAAATAGAGATGTATATCTCAAAATTGAGTTCATAGAAATAAGTATAAAAAATTTGGAAATTGCCTAAGCTTGCAGGATATTATTTTAAAAATATAGATTTATCATCTTAACATAGTCCTATATTTTAAGCTTATCTACAAATTAGTAATAAATCACCACCACTACTACATACATATTTTTTATCTAATGCTTTGTGAGCGAGCTACTTTGTTAATCATCTTCAGTTTACAAAGAGTGCAATGATTCAATTTAGTGCTGCACTGGGTGTGGCCCAAAATAAGTTTTAAAAAAGTATATATTCTTCCATTGCTCAAGGATATAACCTCTATGAGGATATCAAAACTGCAACATGATCTATTTTATTTTAGAGCAAAAAAATATTGTAACTCTCAATAAAAATTTTTGACTTGTTTTTGAATTTCTACATAATTTTTGACAAATCCACGAAATTATAAAAAGTTTAATAAATTTTTATTACTTTCTATTTTATTGCTACTTTTATTCCCAGTGCTACTTTGTATTCTTAGTTTCAGACAATAAGCTTATCTAATGACCTCTCACTTCCTGGCTCTTTTTTATCTATTATGATAAAACATTAAATTCCAATTATACTGCTTCCTCAATATTATTTCATTGACTCTTGCTTCCTAAATATAAAAATCACACTCTAATTGTTAGCTTTACATATTATTTTCTTGACTTTTCACTTTGAACAATTAACTTTAAAAAATAAAAAATTTGTCTCCTTAGGAATTAAAAGTAAAATATATGCACCACAATACTTTGTACTTCACAAAGAAACACATATAATTAGATATAGAAATAAAAATATGGAATAAAAGAGTATGTGACATTGATATTTTATAAAAATAATCCTTCAAATTTTGTATTTTCATGGATCTTATTACTGCCTGCCAGCAGCCCGCCCGTGTTGGCTAAGAATCCTCCTTACTGTCTTAACATATCTTTTATTCCAAAAAATTTAATTTTTATCTCATTTATTTTTTATTTAAAAATCTATTTTCCTAAATTATATTTTATTCTGTTAAAAGTCAACAGATAAAAAGGAATGCTAGCAGATACAATCAAAATATAAATTTCTACCTAAAATATGAAAATAAAATAATTAAAAATATCCAAGTTTAGTAGTTTCTAATTATGCTATATTCTATATTATAAAAATGATTCTAAATATTCTCATCTTAATGAACCACTGCATTTATATTTATGTTAGTGCATTTTATGTATTTATGACTAATACCAAATAATTTAGTCATAAAAATAGAATAAGTACAATGAATATAATGTACACGAGTTTTTTGTTAAATATTGTATTATAGCCAAAAGTATTATCTGGATAAAACAATACATTGCTTATTTCTTGTTATGTTTTCATTGCAATTTCATAGTTACTACAGATAAGAGCTACATATATATTGATGGACAACTTTGTAGATATAACCTATTATATATTATAGGTGTCATATATAATTTCATTAATAATAATTGTCTTTTTCATAGATATATCTTTTTGATGCGTTTTCAGCACTTCTAGTCTATTTGGTATTCTGGTAAGTGTTCTTGAGTCACCAAGACTATACCTTGTGGGAATTAGCTAACTAAAATGTTTTATAAAAGAACTTCCCATATAATTAATTTTCTTTTCCTCATTGGACTTTATCCTATACTTTAATATGAAAGGTGTTCTCATACATTATTTGCTTAATTTATGAGTCATTTACATTTTCTGGATGAAAGGGAAAGTGAACCTCCAGCTTCAAGTTATCATTTAGCATACAGGAATATTTGTTTAATCATGTGATTTTAAAGTTATATAAGAAAATACCATTATCCAGTTAGTATAATTTCCCATCCCCAAAGATTTCTTACAGGTAATGTCAGCCTCTCCTTGTTTCTTGTCCCCAGTACCATAACATTTCTTCTAACTGTGTTTCTCAAGAAGCCAATAATAGTACCATAGTCCAAACTAGAATGCTATTATTGGCTTTGAGGATATAAGAAATCCACCATCAAATTCCAATTGGATAGAATCTGAATAACATATTTTCCTGCACATGGAAGAGACATATATAGTACCCAGGTGAAGGGACAGAATCTGAGGTTGAGGCCCAGTGTAGTGGAAAACCATTTGTGGAGGCTCTTGCAAAGTCTGTGGCTTTGGAAATTGAATGCCATGTTTGCAGTGCCCACATGAAAGAACAGAATATAAGACAAAGAGCCAGTGGAGAAGAGCCACTCTGCACTGATCCATTACCATCCTCCTACTCAAGAAACAGCAGCACGCAACATAGAATACACCATAATACAACAGTGATGATCAAGAAAAAAAAGACAGGCCTCCACCATAATAAAAACAAAGATGGTATTTCATATAACCTGAAAAGTCACAAACATATATTTAGCATCTGAAATAAGAACTTTAGAGAGGAAATATGAAGAATGTTTATAGAACTCAAAGAATGTATGGAAAATGTTTAATATGATACAAAGAAGAACCAAGAGGATATAAGAAATGAGAAAATTTTAAACTAAAATAACAGGGCTGAAATGTTTCTTAGGAGAAAGGTAAACCATCCTGGAACTTTTATATAACAAAATAACAAAGGCTGAAGACAGAATCAGTAAGCTGGAAGATGAGATGCATAACAAATCCATACAACAGAAGAAACTGGAAAGAGCCTTAAAACAAATGACCAGACAATGGAAAAATTACACAATAGTAGAAGTTTTTGATAAACACCACAGAGACAGTATAAAAATCATTAAAAGAAAAACATAAAGGTCTTCATAGAAAGAAAAACTGAAAGGTTTACTTTAAGACAAGACAGACCAAGAGATACACCAAACTTTTACAGAAAGATGACACTAAATCCCATGACAATTATCTCTCTCAAACATCCAGTTAAGAGACACAGAGTGTTGGGGCAGGAGAGATATCGTGGAGTAGCGTGTTTTCCTTGCATGCAGAAGGATGGTGGTTTGAATCCCAGGATCCCATATGGTCCCCTGAGCCTGCTGGGGGCAATTTCTGAGTGTATTGCCAGGAATAACCCCTGCCTGGTGTGACCCCCCCAAAAAAAATACACAGAGTAACTAAATGGATCAAAAAACTGAATCCAACTTTCTGCTGCCTACAAGAAATACACCTGAATAGTGACAACAAATATAGAATCAAAATAAAAAACTGGAGGTGAAAGGGAAGTCAACAACTAGTTACACCAGCCCCCACTGCAGTAGCTCGTGGAACTTAAAGGTCAGGTTTTCGCAACCAGAATTCTGTAATTTTCTATGCTTATACCTGCTTTTTGTAGCTAACACTTTTTGTCCTAAAAAGGAAGCTTATACCATACCTAAGCTCCTGTGATACCTTATGTTACCTCAAAATATCTTAGCGGATGTTATGCCCATATAAGGAACTTGTATTACCTCAGAATGTCTTAGCAGATGTTATCGCCTTATAAGGAAATCGTTCCTACCCCCACTTCCCTTCTTATGGTATATAAGGATGAACAAAGAAAGCCACGTGGTCCTTTGCCTCTGTTCGGTTCTGGACAGGCAGTGGAACCTGGCCGGCCAGAATAAAGAACCCACTTGAGCTTTTGCCTGAGTGACTGTCTCTTCATTTCTCTGCGTTGGAGCAGCATCTGTACTACCGAGCATTTCAGAGGAAAATCATCCAAGCAAACAACACCCTTATAAAAGCTGGAGTTGCCATATTAATATCAGATGACACAAAATTTTGACTTAAAAAATTGTAGGGGACAAAGATGAATATTTCGTACTAATCAAGGGATATACACAACAGGAAGAAATCACACTGTTAACTATTTTTACCTCATATATAACATCCAAAGTTTGACCTAGAAATAGCAATGAATAGTTAAGAAAGATTTACAAGGTAAAGATTTACATCTCTTTCATATAAGTTTGTATCTTTTTTTTTTTGTCCCTTCTAAAGAAAATTTTCTTTTTTTTTTTTTTTGTCCCCCAATTCACAATACATACCCGGCAAGGGGCCTGTGTTGAGGTGTATATGGGGTGCCTTTACTGTACCTCCTCTTTCTATACAGCCAGTGTAAAGAACACAGCCTGTGGTAAGAATTGGGAGGCCTTATTTTATCTTTTATTTTTTTTTTCTTCAGGGCAAACTAAAGTTGTTTTTTTTTAAGTAAGAATTCATTTAAAGGACAAAATTGATTAACATAATAAGGTAAACTAATATAACATAATATAGTGACATAACATAACATATAATATAATTAATATAATAATAATACATGTAAGTCAAAGAAAGTTTCTGATTAAAAACACAATTTTTTTCCATAATGGCTTACATATCTTTCACTGTAGTATTTTGGGTACATATTCACATTAAATCAGGGGAATACCCATCACCTAATATGCCCTCTTCTCAATCAAAAATCAAATATACTGAAAATAGGCAGAGTCCTGTCTAGAGGCTTCCAAACTCAGTTTGAGAGAGGATGTGAAAAAAGTAATTAAAATACCACAACAATACACACACACACACAAAAAAAATATCGAATTAAATAACCGATAAGCACCACAACAATAAAGACAGGCACCACACAATAATCTCGGTTCTGAAATCAAATCATACTCAAGTGCAAAAAGAAAGAGAAAGACAAAACAAAATAAAATAAAATAATATTGGAGACATCAACCGTAATCTCCACACCAAAATAAAGATGTCAAAAAAATAGATCATTTATTCTCCTCTTGCTGCTTTCGTGGTATGTGGAAGACTTCTACTTTATCTTGGATGGTAAAATCAGACCTGTTTCTAGAGATCTTGGTGGCTGTGAGGATCAGGGAATGGAGTTTATGAAGTCTTTCTTTGTGGTTCTAGCAGTTATGCTTCTTCAATGTCCTTTTTTTGTTTTTTATGTATTCTAGGTGTTTCAGAATAGTGCTACCATTCTGTGTTTTTCTTTTGTCTTCTGACTTACTTCGTTTAACATAACATGATCTAGGTCCATCCACGTTGCTGCAAAGTCTGTGATTGTATCATTTCTAACTGCCATGTAATATTCCATTGTATATATGTACCACATTTTAATGATCCATTCATCTGTTGTTGGACATCGAGGTTGGTTCCAAGATTTGGCTATTATACTGAGTGCTGCAATAAATAGTGGGGTGCATACATATTTTGGAATGAATGTCCTTCCATCTTGGGGATATATGCCTAGGAGAGCAATTGCTGGGTCAAATGGCAGCTCAATTCTGAGTTCTTTGAGCACTCTCCAGACTTTTCTCCATAGATGTTGGACCAAAGGGCATTCCCACCAGCAATGAATGAGAGTTCCTTTCATACCACATCCTCTCCAACAAAGGTTGTTCCCATTATTTTTGATGTGAGCCAAACTCACTGGTGTGAGGTGGTATCTCATTGCTGTCTTGATTTGGATCTCCCTGATGATGAGTGAAGGTGAGCATGTTTTCATGTGTTTGTTGGCCATCCTTCTCTCTTCCTCAGAGAAATGTCTATTCATTTCGTCTCCCCATTTTTTATGGCTTCGTTTGGTTTTGAAGGACTCAGGTTTCTGAGCACTTTGTATGTTCTAGATATCAGCCCTTTATCTGATATATCAAGTGAAAAGATTTTTTCCCATTCTGTTAGCTGTCTTCTTGCATTAAGTAGGGTTTCTTTTGCCATGCAGAAGCTTTTTAGTTTGATATAGTCCCATTTGTTTATAGTTGATGCTAACGTTTTTGCCATTGGTGCTCCATTCTCAAAGACCCTTTTAATATAAAGGTCTTCGAGTGTTCTGCCTATTTTATTCTCGATAAACTTTATAGATTCAGGTCTGATTTCCAGATCTTTGATCCATTTTGAGTTGACTTTTGTATAAGGAGTGAGATATGGGTCGATTTTCACTTTCGTGCATATGAGTTTCCAGTTGTACCAACACCATTTGTTGAATAGGCTTTCTTTGTTCCATTTCATATTCTTGCCTCTTTTATCAAATATTAGTTGGCTATATATCTGGGGGTTTATGTCTGGGAATTCTGTTCTAATCCACTGGTCTGAGGTCCTGTCTCTGTTCCAGTACCATGCTGTTTTTATTACTATGGCTTTATAGTATAGTTTCAAGTTAGGTAAGGAGATACCTCCCAACTTCTCATTTTTCAGAATGTGTTTAGCTATCCTGGGTCTTCTATGGTTCCAAATGAATTTTATAATTGATTGTTCTATTTCTTTAAAGAATTGTGTCTGGATTTGGATAGGGATTGCATTAAATCTATATAGCAATTTGGGTAAAATAGTCATTTTGACTATGTTAATTCTACCTATCCATGAGGATGGGATGTTCTTCCATTTCTTTAGATCGTCTTCAATTTCTTTCTGAAGTGTTTTGAAGTTTCCCTGGTATAGATCTTTCACTTCTCTTGTAAGGTTGATTCCTAGGTATTTGATATTTTTTGATACTATCTTAAATGGAATTGTATTTTTAATCTCTCTCTCCTCAACTTCATTGTTTGTATATAAAAACGCTACTGTCTTTTGTGTATTGACTTTGTATCCAGCCACTTTACTGTATTGGTTGATTGTTTCTAGGAGTTTTTCTGTGGATTCTTTAGGGTTTTTGATGTATATCATCATATCATCAGCAAATAGAGCTAGCTTCTGTTCCTCTTTCCCTACTTGAATTCCTTTGATTCCCTTCTCTTGTCGGATTGCTATTGCTAGGACTTCTAAGGTTATATTGAATAAGAGTGGAGAGAGTGGACAGCCTTGCCTAGTTCCTGACCTTAGTGGGAATGCTTCTAGCTTCTCGCCATTAAGTATAATGTTGGCTGTAGGCTTTTCATAAATAGCTGTAACTATCTTAAGGAAGGTGCCTTCTAACCCTATTTTGCTGAGTGTCTTTAACATGAACAGATGTTGGATTTTGTCAAACGCCTTCTCTGCATCGATTGATATGATCATGTGGTTTTTGTCCTTCATGTTGTTGATGTGGTGTATAATGTTGATTGATTTGCATATGTTGAACCAACCTTGCATTCCTGGGATGAATCCCACTTGACCATGATGTATGATCTTTTTAATGAGGTGTTGGATTCGATTTGCTAAGATTTTGTTAAGTATCTTTGCATCAATGTTCATTAGTGAGATTGGTCTGTAGTTTTCTTTTTTGGTGGTGTCTTTGCCTTCTTTAGGAATGAGTGTGATATTAGCCTCATAAAAGGAGTTGGGGAGGATTCCTGTTTTTTCTATGGTTTTGAAAAGCCTATGGAACAGTGGTAATAAGTCTTCTTGAAATGTTTGATAAAATTCACCTGTATATCCATCTGGGCCTGGGCATTTGTTCTTAGGGAGTCTTTTAATTACGTCTTCAATTTCCTCTGAAGTGATTGGACTGTTTAGAGTTTCTAGGTCTTCCTTTTCCAGTCTTGGAAGAGGGTGTTTGTCCAAGAATCTGTCGATTTCTGGTGGGTTCTCTAGTCTAGTTGAATATAGTTGTTCATAATATGTTCTCATGATATGTTGTATTTCTTGGGGTTCTGTTGTAATCTCTCCCCTTTCATTCGTGATCCTAGTGATTTGGGTGTTTTCCCTCTTTTTTTTGGTAAGTTTTGCCAATGGTTTGTCTATCTTATTTATTTTTTCGAAAAACCAACTCCTGGTCTCATTGATTTTTTGTATTGTTTTCTTAGTCTCTATGTTGTTTATTTCTGCTCTGGTTTTTATGATTTCTTGCCTTCTGGTTGTGGTTGGATTTCTCTGTTGCTGTTGTTCCAATTCTTTGAGGTGATCTTTTAAACTGTTGGTTTTGTTATTTTCCTGTTTCTTAACATAGGCCTGTAATGCTATGAGTTTCCCCCTAAGTACTGCTTTTGCTGTATCCCATAAATTCTGACATGTTGTCTCTTCATTGTCATTCGTCTCAAGGAATCTTTTTATTTCCTCCTTGAGTTGTTCTTTGATCCAGCTGTTGTTAAGCAGTATGTTGTTCAATCTCCAGGTATTAGTTTTCCTCCATTGCTTCTTCTTGACATCAATTATAAGCTCTGTTGCATAGTGATCTGAAAGGGTACTTCTAATGATCCTTACCTTTGTGGTCTTATATAGGTTGGCTTTGTGTCCTAAGACATGATCTATTCTGGAGAAGGTTCCATGTGGGTTTGAGAAGAATGTGTATTCTACTTTCTGGGGATGGAGGGTTCTATATAAGTCTATTAGCCCTAATTCTTCTAATTTTTCATTTAGAGCTCTTATTTCTTTACTATTTTTCTGTTTGGAGGATGTATCCAGTGGTGATAGTGGAGTATTGAGGTCCCCTACTATTATCACAATTCCCTTCATGTGTTTCTCCAGGTTTGTCAGTAGTTGCCTCACATATTTTGGTGACTTTACATTAGGTGCATAGATATTGACCAGGGTTAGCACTTCTTGATCTAATGTTCCCCTGATCAGTAAGTAGTGCCCCTCTTTGTCTCTGATCACTTTCTTGAGGTTGAATACAATTTGGTCTGATATAAGAATGGCTGTCCCTGCTCTTTTTTGTTTTCCATTGGCCTGAATAATTACTTTCCATCCTTTAATTCTAAGCCTGTGCTTATCCTGTACCTGTAGGTGTGTTTCTTGCAGACAGCAGAAGTCCGGTTTATTTTTCCTAACCCAGTTCTCTACTATGTGTCTTTTTATTGGAGAGTTTAGTCCATTAACATTTAGGGAAATTATTGATAGAGAGGACTGTTGTGCAGTTGTATTGTGTGGCGTGGTTGTTGTTACAATCGGGGGTTTGGATTGTGTAATTCGTCTCTGAGTAAGTCGCTTAGGATCGGCTTAGTTTGCACAAATAGTTCAAGTTCGTTCATATTTGTGAATGTTTTTAGTCTGCCCTCCCATATGAATGATAGTTTTGCTGGGTATTGGACCCTGGGTTGGAAATTTCTTTCACTCAGTCGTTTAAATACATCATTCCACTGTCTTCTTGCTTGAATTACTTCAAATGGGAGATCTGGTTTGATTCTTATGTCCTTTCCTTTGTACTTGAGGTTTTTTTTCTCCCTTATTGCTTTCAGGAGTTCCTCTTTCTCTTTGTTTTTCGCCATTTGGATTATTATGTGTCTTGGTGTGGGATTATTAGGGTCTATTTTATTAGGGACTCTCTTGACTTCTTGGATTTGTCCTAAATTGTCTTTCCAGAGGGTGGGAAAGTTCTCTGTTATTATCTCCCTGACTACTTGTTCTTCCCCCTTCCCTATTTCTTCCCCTTCTGGTATACCCACAATTCTTAGATTGTTTCTTTTGTCCTTATTCATTAGATATTGGATTTTTCCTTCCAGTGCTTTGCCTTTTTTTTCTTTGTTGGTTTCTTGATCATTTTTATATTGCAGTTTTCCTTCGAGTTCATCGATGTGCTTCTCCAACTCTGTGGTTCTACTCGTAAGGCTTGTTATTTTGTCTTTTAAATCCTTCACTTCTTTTTGTATGGAATCTCTCATGTTCTTTAACATTTCTTCTTTAATTTGGCTTAGTCGTTCGTCCATGAATTTCTTATACTCGGTTGCTAGGGTTTCTTTCATTCTGTTTAGTAATTCTTGCATTTCCTTCCTCATGGCCGCTTCTAGGTCTTCTTCCCATGAATCTGTGCGCTTTGGTGGACTTGGAAACTTGATAGGGCTTGTCACGTTGTCTCCAGTTATAAGGGATCTCCTTGATTTACGCATAATACTTTGTATTTAATGGTATGTTTTGGAGTACTATGGCTTCTAATTTCGGTCTGCTTTGGTCTCCTTCCTGAAGGTTTTTCTAGAGGAGCCTGTTGGGTGAGTTTGTTGAACCTAGCCCTTTCTCTTCCCCTTTGATCCCTAGAGTTCAACCTTCCTGCAGTGGGTTTTGTCCCCTTTCTGCTCCTTATTTCTGTCAGCGGTGCAATTCCACTCCTGGCCACAATGGTTACTGGCGCTGTTGAGCCTAGCAC
Source organism: Suncus etruscus (assembly GCF_024139225.1). Taxonomy (NCBI): domain Eukaryota; kingdom Metazoa; phylum Chordata; class Mammalia; order Eulipotyphla; family Soricidae; genus Suncus; species Suncus etruscus. The sequence continues at coordinate 73,755,248 of NC_064854.1, forward strand.
TCAATCCACCCTCCTTTCTCTGGGATTCAATGGAGCTCCGCCCTCTCCAATCCTCCCTTGAAGGAGTTCCCTCAGTTCGATTCTGCAGGCTCTATCTACGCCCTTGGGAAGTCCCTGGTCCGCTCCAGGGTCCAGGGGGGTGGACTGTTCTAGGTCACCTGCGAGTCTAGATGGTTGGCCCTATCTCCCCGTCTATTCGGGTCGCTCAACTTGTCTTTCTAGGCACCACCCTGGGGGGAGGGTCCGGCACCAAGCTGAGCAAAAAGTCAGAAACTCACTCACGCCTCCCCAGCCGGCATTCAGGAGTCTCTGAGGGGAATGGCAGGCCCAAACGCCAAGCAAAAGGAGAGAAACTCACTCACGCCTCCCCAGCCGGCACTCAGGAGTCTCTGAGGGGAATGGCAGGCCCAAACGCCAAGCAAAAGGAGAGAAACTCACTCACGCCTCCCCAGCTGGCACTCAGGAGTCTCTGAGGGGAGTGGCAGGCCCAAACGCCAAGCAAAAGTCAGAAACTCACTCACGCCTCCCCAGCCGGCACTCAGGAGTCTCTGAGGGGAATGGCAGGCCCAAACGCCAAGCAAAAGGAGAGAAACTCACTCACGCCTCCCCAGCCGGCACTCAGGAGTCTCTGAGGGGAATGGCAGGCCCAAACGCCAAGCAAAAGGAGAGAAACTCACTCACGCCTCCCCAGCTGGCACTCAGGAGTCTCTGAGGTGAGTGGCAGGCCCAAACGCCAAGCAAAAGGAGAGAAATCCACTCACGCCTCCCCAGCCGGCACTCAGGAGTCTCTAAGAAAATTTTCTTATTCAGACTTAGGAAGTGAGTTTTCTAAAGAAAATTTTCTTATTCAGACTTAGGAAGTGAGTTATCTGCAAAAACCCTAAAAGCACAAAACCTGTTCTCCCAGGTGAAAATTAACCCTGAAAGGAAAATCAGGCATCTTCTTAATCATTTAATTTATATCAGAATTTACAACTAGGGCCTGCCAGTGAGAACAAAACCTTTGAGATGTTGAAGTTTGCTCTCTTTATATCTGATTCCAGGGAAGCTTCTGAGCTCTTAATTGAAATGTTTCTATGTTTCTATGTTCTGTAAACCACTTAGGCATGTGAATCGTTTTGAAAATCAAACAGAGTGCACAAATAAAGTTTCTGTTAACAATACTAATGTGCTCTATTTAGAAGAGAAACAAGTCTGATCTCTTATTTTACATAACACAACAAACTATGACTGGCAAAATTCCTAAATATATATCCCAGGTATGTTGAATAAAGTCAAAAAACTGGTTCTAACACAATTTGTGTGGTTCAGTCATTTATCATTTAGAGAAATACATGACCCATATTTTTGAAAGAATTCTAAGAAATTCCCTGATATGTCTTGAAAAACACAACCATGACAACACACAGCTAAAATGGTACTAAGAGAAAAAATTATATTGTTGTAAACAGAAATCAAGAAGAAAGATAAATGTCATATCAAAAGTTATTGACTGTATATCTGGGGAACATTCTCTGAGTATTCTAGCCTAATCCACTGATCTGAGGGCCTGTCTTTATTCCAACATCATGCTGTTTTGATAACTATTGATTTGCAGTACAGTTTAAAGTTGGGGAAAGTAATTCCTCCCATATTGTTTTCCCAATAATTGCTTTAGCTATTCTTGGGTGTTTATTGTTTCAAATAAATTTCAAAAGTGCCTGATCCACTCCTTTGAAGAATGTCATGGGTATCTTTAGAGGGATCACATTAAATCTGTACAATGCTTTGGGGAGTATTGCCATTTTGATTATGTTAATCCTGCCAATCCATTAACAGGGTATGTGTTTCCATTTCCGCGTGTCCTCTCTTACTTCTTGGAGCAGAGTTTTATAGTTTTCTTTGTACAGGTCCTTCACATTTTCAGTCAAGTTGATTCCAAGATATTTGAGTTTGTGTGGCACTATTGTGAATGGGGTTGTTTTCTTAGTGTCAATGTCTTCCTTATTACTATTGCTGTATAGAAAGGCCATTGATTTTTGTGTGTTAATTTTTTAGCCTGCCATACAATCACCAAATTTTTGATTAAGGAGCAAAAAATCCTAAATGGAGCAAAGAAAACCTCTTCAACAAGTGGTGTTGGCAAAACTGGCTAGCCACTTGGAAAAAAATTGAAATTAAAACCCCAGCTAACATCATGTACGAAGGTTAAATCCAAATGGATGAAAGACCTCGATATCAGACCCAACACCATAAGATACATATAACAACACGTAGGTAAAACACTCCAGGACATTGAGACTAAAGGCATCTTCAAAGAGGAAACTGCACTCTCCAAGCAAGTGAAAGCAGAAATTAACAGATAGGAATATATTAAACTGAGAAGCTTTTGCACCTCAAAAGAAATAGCGCCCAGGATACACGAGCCCCCCAATGAGTGGGAGAAACTATTCACCCAATACCCATCAGATAAGGGACTAATCACCAAAATATACAAGGCACTGACAGAAATTTACAAGAAAAAAACATCTAAACCCATCAAAAAATGGGGAGAAGAAATAGACAGACACTTTGACAAAGAAGAAATACAAATGGTAAAAAGACACAAGAAAAAATGCTCCACCTCACTAATCATCAGGGAGATGCAAATAAAAACAACTATGAGGTACCACCTCACACCCCAGAGATTGGCACACATCACAAAGAATGAGAACAAGCAGTGTTGGCGGGGTTGTGGAGAGAAAGGAACTCTTATTCACTGCTGATGGGAATGCCATCTCGTTCAACCTTTATGGAAAGCAATATGGAGATTCCTCCAAAAACTGGAAATCAAGCTCCCATACAACCCAGCTATACCACTCCTAGGAATATACCCTAGGAACATAAAAATACAATATAAAAATCCCTTCCTTACACCTATATTCATTGCAGCACTAATTACCATAGCAAGACTCTGGAAACAGCCAAGATACCCTTCAACAGATGAATGGCTAAAGAAACTGTGGTACATATACACAATGGAATATTATGCAGCTGTAAAGAGAGATGAAGTCATGAAATTTTCCTATACATGGATGTACATGGAATCTATTGTGCTGAGTGAAATAAGTCAGAGAGAGAGAAAGACGCAGAATGGTCTCACTCATCTGTGGGTTTTAAGAAAAATGAAAGACATTCTTGCAATAATAACTTTCAAGCTGAGTGCAGAATGGGGGGAGGAGAACCCTGCACCTGACCCACTCTGCACCACTGGGATGGGCCAAGACCAATAGACTGGGTGAGCTGGGGCCTGCCACCTGGGCCTTTGGGTAACCTAGAACAGCCTACCCCCCGGAGCCCTGGAGTGGACCTGAGACTCCTAAAGGGCTGAGGACAGCTACAGGGTGGGTTTGACTTAGAGAATTTCTTGGCTGAGGCTTGGAGTGGGTGGAGCTCCATTGACTTTCCTATAGTTGGAGGGAGGACAGAGAGCTAGGCTCAACAGCGCCCTCAACCATTGTGGCCAGAAGCGGAACTGCACTGGCTGGCAGAAATAAGGAGAAGGGAATTGACCAGACCCACTGAACGAAGTGGCAGGGCTGACTCCTAGATAGGGGAGGGGGTGGCAAGGAGCTAGGCTCAACAGCACCCTCCACCATTGTGGTCAGGAGAGGAACTGCACTAGATGGCAACAAAAGGGAAAAGCAAGGGATCAGGCCACATAGAGAGCACAGGAGGAGACACACCTCAGCGAGCTTACCCAACACACCCCTCTAGAACAATGTTCTGGGAGGGGACCCATCCCCAAGCCACAGGGGGCAAAAGTAGGCTGAATTTGGAAGGCACTGCACTCCAAGCCACACCAATTAATGCGAAGAAATATGGATAAATCAAGGAGAACCCTAACATCTGAAGATACGGAGACAAACCCTAGCAAATTTCCAAGTCCACCAAAATGCACAGATCCATGGGAAGGAGACCAAAGAGAAGCCATGAGGAAGGAAATGCAAGAATTGATAAAAGAAATGAAAGGAACGCTAGCCACGAAGTATAAGAAATCTATGAATGAGCAAATCAGCCATATTAAAGAAGAAATGTTAAAGAACATGAGAGATTCCATACAAAATAAATTGAAGGAATTAAAAGACAAGCCTTATGAGCAGAAACACAGTTGGAGAAGCACACTGAAGAACTCGAGGAAAACAGCAAACAAAAAACAACCAATAATCCAACAAAGAAATAAAAGGCAAAGCACTGAAAGGAAAAGTCCAGTATCTAATGAACAAGGACAAAAGAAATAATCTAAGAATTGTGGGTATATCAGAAGGGGAGGAAATAGGGAAAGGGGAAGAACAAATAGTCAGAGAAATAATAGCAGAGAACTTTCCCACACTCTGGAAAGTAGCTTCAGTGCAAATGCAGGAAGTGGAGAAAGTCCCTAATAAAATAGACCCTAATAAGCCAACACCAAGACATATATTAATCCAAATGGCAAAAAAAGAAAAAAAAAAAGAAAAAAGAAAGAAAGAGAAAGATGAACTCCTTAGAGCAATAAGGGAGAAAAACAACCTCAAGTAAAAAGGAAGGGACATAAGAATCAAACAAGATCTCCCATTTGATATAATTCAAGCAAGAAGAGAGTGAAATGACATATTTAAACGACTTAATGAAAGAAATTTTTAGCTTAGGGACCAATAACCAGCAAAACTATCATTCATATGGGAGGGCAGACTAAAAACATTCTCAAACAAAATGAACTTGAATTATTTATGCAAACCAAGCCTATGCTAAACGACCTACTCAGAGACAAATTACACAATCCTAATCACGATTATAACAACAACCACCCTACACAACATAACTGCACAACAGTCATCTCTGTAAATAATCTGCCTAAATGTTAACAAACTAAATTCTTCCATAAAAAGACACATAGTAGAGAATGGTATTAGAAAAAATAAACCAGACTTTTTCTGTCTGCTAGAAACACAACTATATCTACAGGATAATCACAGCCTTAGAATAAAAGGATGGAAATTATTTATTCAGACCAATGGAAAACAAAAAAGAGCAGGGACAGCCATTCTTATATCAGACCATATTGCATTCAACCTCAAGAAAGTGATCAGAAACAAAGAGGGTCACTACTTACTGATCAGGGGAACATTAGATCAAAAAGTACTAACCCTGGTCAATATCTATGCACCTAATGTAGAGCCAGAAAAATATGTAAGGCAACTGCTCGCAAACCTGGAGAAACACATGAAGGAAAATGTGATATCAGTAGGGCCCTCAATATTCCACTATCACCACTGGACAGATCCATCAAACAGAAAAATAGCAAATAAATAAGAGCTCTAAATGAAAAATTAGAATATCTAGTGCTTATATAGGACCTTCCATCCCCAGAAGCAGAATACACATTCTTTTCAAGCCCACATGTAACTTTATCCAGAATAGACCATGTCTTAGGATACAAAGCCGGCCTATATAAGATCACAAATGTAAGGATCATTAGAAACACCCTATCAGATCACTATGCAACAGAGGTCAAAACTGACTTTAAAAAGAAGCAATGGAGAAAAACTAATACCTGGAGATTAAACAACATGCTGCTCAACAACAGCTGGATCAAAGAACAACTCAAGGAAGAAATAAAAAGATTCCTTGAGATAAATAATAATGAAGAGACAACTTGTCAAAATTTGTGGGACACAGCAAAAACAGTAATTAGGGGAAAACTCATAACAATACAGGCCCATGTCAAAAAATAGGAAAATGACAAAATCAACAGTTTAAAAAAATCACCTCAAGGAATTGGAAAAACAGCAGCAGAGAAATCCAACCACAACCAGAAGGCAAGAAATAATAAAAACCAGAGCAGAAATAAACAACATAGAAACTAAGAAAACAATACAAACGCAATGAGACCAGGAGTTGGTTTTTCAAAAAAATAAAAAAGATAGACAAACCACTAGAAAAACTCACCAAAAAATAGGGAAAACACCCAAATCAGTAGGATCACAAATAAAAGGAGAGAGATTACAATAGAACCCCAAGAAATACAACATATCATGAGATTATATTATGAACAACTATACTCAGCTAGGCTACAGAACCCAGTAGAAATCAACAGATTCCTGGAAAAATACCATCTCCCAAGACTGGAAAAGGAAGATCTAGAAACCCTAAACAGACCAATCACCTTAGAGGAAATTGAAGATGTAATTAAGAAACTCCCTAAGAACAAAAGTCCAGGCCCAGCTAGATTTATAGGTAAGTTCTATCAAACATTCCGAGAAGACTTACTACCATTTTTCCATAGGCTATTCCAAATAATTGAAAAAAAAAAAAAACGGGAATCCTTCCCAACTCCTTTTATGAAGCTAATATCACACTTATTCCCAAAGATGACAAAGACAGCACCACGAAAGAAAACTACAGATCAATCTCACTAATGAACATAGATGCAAAGATACTCAACAAAATCTTAGCAAACTGAATCCAGCACTTTATCAAATAGATCATACGTCATAACCAAGTGGGTTTTATACCAGGAATGCAAGGATGGTCTAACATATGCCAATCAATCAACATTATACATCACATCAACAAGAAAGACAAAAACCACATGATCATATTAATCGATGCAAAGAAGGCATTTGACAAAATCCAGCACACTTTCATGTTGAGGATACTAAGCAAAATAGGGTTAGAAGGAACCTTCCTCAAGACAGTTACAGCTATCTATGAAAAGCCCACAGCAAACATTATACTTCATGGCAAAAAAAACTAGAAGTATTTCCACTAAGGTCAGGAACTAGGCAAGGCTGTCCACTCTCTACACTCTTGTTCAATATAACCTTAGAAATCCAAGCAATAACAATCTGACAAAAGAAGGGAATCAGGGGCTGGGCGGTGGCACTAGAGGTAAGGTGCCTGCCTTGCCTGTGTTAGCCTTGGACGGACCACGGTTCAATCCCCAGAGTCCCATATGGTCCCCCAAGCCAGGAGCAACTTCTGAGTGCATAGCCAGGAGTAACCCCTGAGCGTTACCGGGTGTGGCCCAAAAACCAAAAAAAATAAAAATAAAAAAAAGAAGGGAATCAAAGGAATCCAAATTGGGAAAGAGGATCTCAAACTATCTCTATTTGCAGACAATATGATGATATATATTGAAAACCCTAAAGAGTCCACAGTAAAACTCCTGGAAACAATTAACCAATACAGCAAAGTGTCTGGATACAAAGTCAATACACAAAAGAGAGTAGCATTTCTATATACATATAATGAAGTCGAGGAGAGAGAGATTAAATATACAAATCCATTTAAAATAGTATCAAAAATATCAGGTACTTAGGAATCAACCTTACAAGGGAAGTGAAGGACTTATACCAAGGGAAACTTCAAAAAACTTCAGAAAAAAATTGAAGATCTAAAGAAATGGAAGAATATCCCATGGTCATGGGTAGGTAGAATTAACATAGTCAAAATGACTATTCTACCCAAACTACTATATAGATTTAATGCAATCCCTACCCAAATTCAGACATCATTCTTTAAAGAATTAGAACAATCTAACATAAAATTTATTTGGAACCACAAAAGACACAGGATAGCCAAACACATACTGAAAAACAAGAAGCTTGGTGGCATCCCCTTACCTAACCTGAGACTATACTATAAAGCCATAGTGATCAAAACAGCATGGTACTGGAACAAAGGCAGGACTTCAGACCAGTGTGTCAGAACAGAATTCCCAGACATAAACCCCCAGAGATACAGTGAACTAATATTTGACAAAAGAGGCAGGAACTTGAAATGGAACAAAGCATGTCTATTCAACAAATGGTGTTGGTACAACTGGAAGACCACATGTACAAAAGTGAAAATTGACCCATAGCTCACTCGTAATACAAAAGTCATCTCAAAATGGATCAAAGACCTTGAAATCAGACCCGAATCTATAGTTTATTGAGAATAAAATAGACAGAACACTTGAAGACCTATATATCAAAAAGGTCTTCGAGGAGGGAGCACCAATGGCAAGAACTTTAGCATCAAACATAAACAAATGGGACTATATCAAACTAAAAAGCTTACGCATAGTGAAAGAAACACTATTTAACACAAGATGACAGTTAACAGAATGGAAAAAATCTTTATGCTCAACACATTAGATAAAGAGTTGATATCTAGAACATACAAAGCACTCAGAAAGCTGAGCTCCCCAAATGCAAATAAAGCCGTAAAATATAGGAAGATGAAATGAATAGAAACTTCTCTAAGGAAGACAGAAGTATGGCCAACAAGCACATCAAAACATACTCACCTTCACTCATCATCAGGGAGATCCAAATCAAGACAACAATGAGATACCACCTTACACCAGTGAGGTGGCTCACATCAAAAATAATGGGAACAATCTGTGTTGGCGGGGATGCGGTATGAAAGGCACTCTCATCCACTGCTGGTAGTAATGTCCACTAGTCCAACAGCTATGGAGAGCAGTCTGGAGAGTGCTCAAAGAACTCAGAATTAAGCTGCCATTTGACCCAGAAATTGCTTTCTTAGTTATCTACCCCCAAGTTGGTAAGACATTCATTCCAAAGTACCTGTGCACCCCACTATTTATCACAGCACACAGTATTATATCCAAGTCTTGAAACCAACCTCGATGTTCAAAAACAGATGAATGGATCATTAAGATGTGGTATCTATACACAATGAAATACTACATGGCAGTCAGAAAGGATACAATCAGAGACTTTGCAGCAACGTGGATGGACCTAGAACATATTATTTTAAATGAAGTAAGTCAGAAGACGAAAGATAAGGACAGAATGATAGCACTATTCTGTAGCACCTAGAATATGCACTACATATACAACTAATAATCAACAATCAAATAACATGGCTTAACAGGGTAGAAACTCCAAACACTGTAACAGTCAACATATACTTGGGAGCAGTGCCCAAAAACATGAAAGAGGAACAACACAAACTCTTGACTACACATTATACCACAAAGAAACCAGCAACAGCAGAAACAGCAGCATATTGAGGACAGGTATCTAATTAGCCTTCTACTACAAAGACCCATAATAATCCCTTAGGTATCTTACAAAGGATCACAGGTAAAGAATACCATGGGAAATTACTGACTCCAATGGAAACATCTAATAACAATATGTTTCAATGCCTTACTCTTACTATCTTTAAAATAACCTCTCAGATTTTCTGTCCACAGGCATTCTTGGATACAAAGGGTGGACAAATTAAGATGGCATCTCGGGGCCCAGTCACACGAGATACCATACCCAGCTTGCACTATGAGAATGTCCCGAGAAAACTCCTTAACATACACTTTAACTCTAGGTTATACCTTCTTTTAGGATTTGAAGTATGTGACCAGTCAAAGCACCGAAGCAGCAACTGTGACCTACAGACTTATACTATAGGCCCTATTCATCTAACACATTCAAGCAAACTAGGATTCCCTTGCTATTTTCTCCAATCTTCTCTACTACTTTCTTTTTTTCCTTTTCTTTTCTTTTTTATTTTTCTTCTCCTTTTCTTTTTACTGTTTTTTCCCTTTTCTTTTTTTTCTGCCCCTTCCTTTCCCCCCTTTGGAAATCCAACTATCCCTTCACCCCTCTATCCCATCCAGACCTCCCACATTATTAAAACTCTTCACCCTCAGTTCTTAATCCAATAGGCATCAAGATTTACCTCCTACCTTACGAACCAGTACACAGCACCTAAGCGAAGGCACACCCAGTAAACCCCACATCTCGTCCCCAGCAAGAAAAGGCAACCAACTCCCTGCTGCCTCATGCTGCATGGCACTCCCTACCAACTCCTCCTAACATGGACTGTTATTTAAAACCAGACTTAGCTCTAAAAGTATCCCTAATGCAAAAAATCTTCCAAGACCTTCCTGCCAAAAATCTTGCCAATCTGAAGAAGGTCAGGGTGTGTGGTGAAAAGGTGCCTGCGGACACACACACCACAAGAAAATCTCAAAAAACAAAAAAACCTGTATTATACCACCTCTCTACCTGCTTTTCCCCAAAAGTAAGGTAGTCTCTTACATCACTTTGTTCCTTTAATTATTTTGTTATTTCATTTTTTTAACTGTTTGTTCTTCATACACATATGTGAGCCATGTATTTTTATTCCTATTTTTATCTTTTTTGGGTGTGTGACCTATTTCTGTTTTCTTCTCTTTCTACCCCCAAATGCACTGGCAATATAATGTAGCACCATTTCTCCCTGCAAAGACACACTAAAAAGGGGGGAAATCTTAATGTATAAAAACGAGCTCTTATCTACTAGGAATAAGAACTCATACTTGTTACAATACAGGGATATCTCCCACCTTGAAAATATGTCATTTGGACCCAACTTAGGCCCCAGGTGATTAGACGCTATCCGTCCAGCCTTAAACCCTGGATCCCAGACTTAGAAACGACAAAGTTCTTCACAACAGCTACAGGAAACAAATCCCATCCGGGACATCCTTAATACTGCTGGGACACCAACAAGTGCTAGCTCTAATGTGATGTTTTGACAACGAGGAAAATGAGAACAACTTGACCTAAGAGCAGTTTATCCTACCTCACCAATTAATGATAAGACAAAATCAGAAGACTTGTCACCCTTTGGTCTGTCCAAAAGCCAAGATTGCGATTTACAGATGACTGGCTGCTAGAACCATGACCAGACTGTATGTATCATGGGACCAATAAAAAAAGCTTTAGTCTAGGGTTTGAACTGCGACCTGCACAACAACCATGATATCCAGGTCCAAAGGTCTGGCTGAGACAATTGCAACAGAATTGGTCATCTGGAAACACAGTGAAAGACTCTATCCTAGGTTCCATCCTAGGATCAGTACAAAGACCAAGACCACTAACCACAGAAGATGGATTAAAATGATATTGAGGGAACATAACTTCTAGTACCACAAAGAAAGACTTCATCATAAGTTCCACTCTTGGACCTGTGCAGATACTGTGATCTCTAGATACAGAGGTCTGATTTTATCACCCACAATGGAGCAGATGTCTTCCAAACACCATGAAAGCACCAAGGGGAGAGTAAATGAACCTGAATGGAGTCTATAGTTAATCCCATGCCAATATACTCCAAGGGTGGAGAAACCCCGTATCTCTTAGGCAAGAGAATTCCTTTTCGAATGACCCCAATATTTACTGTGCCTGTTTAGGAGGGAAAAAAGGCAAAAAGCACAAAACATTTTATTTATTTATTTATTTTTTATTTACCTATCTACTTTTGTCAATTTCTTTGTTTTGTTGTGGCTATTGAAGTTGTTTTCTCCATTTATGTTTATTTTTTTCTTCTTTCCTTTTCTTTCTTTATGTGTTCTGCCATGTTTTTTAATCTCAAGAACATGGCTATTTTATGGTGTTTATCTTTATTGTTGGATTGCTCGCTGGGTATTTTATTTGACACTTCTTTTTGTACTTTTGGGGTGTTTCACCTTCTTTTTCCCCTTCGTCTCTCAAACCTGTGATGAGAGCCTCTAGAAGGATTCAGCCCATTTTTGGCATATTTGATTTTTCCCTCAGTTTATTACTTTTCTCTTCTTCAAATGAAACCACATAAATTGAACTATCTAGTCCTGCCTCCCAGTTAGAGAGGGAAATAAGGGAGGTACCAAGACCAAACAGGTATAAGACTACTAAGTAGTAAGCTAGGTACAGAAGGGACCACATATTCTAGCAGCCCCCAGGAGTGAGGGAGGAGGATATGGGAGGTAGGATGGGAACGGAGGTGTAGGGAGGACAAATCGGTGATGGGAATCCCCCTAATTTTATGTAATTATGTACCTAAAATATTGTTGTCAACAATATGTAAGCCACTATGATCAAAATAAAATTTATATTAAAAAGTCTCAAGCAATAAACGAGGAAACAAATAATGTAGTAATATAAACTGTTCATGGTTAAGATAATTAATATTATTAAAATAGTATACTTCCCAAATCATTATAAATATTTAATGCAAATATATTTAAGGATATTACTTTTATTTTTCCTTATGTTTTAAAAAGGGCTCCCACCTTTTCATTGGGAAATGGATTTCTTTGTTTTACTACATATTTCTTCATTTTTACAATATCTTAAAGATCATGATACAAAACTATTAATATATGGATTTCAATTATAAATAAAATCCCTTTCAGAAAGGCAACCTTCCTATAAACAGTATCAACTATCTCCCTCCTCACCCAGCTCATTTCTATATTCAAAATAAGCATTCTATTTCTCTCTCTTACTACCATTGACATGATACTTGTTAGTTTATTTATTTCACTAACCCCACTAACCACTTTATTTATTTGTTTTTTGGGCCACACTTGGTGACTCTCAGGGGTTACTTCTGGCTATGTGCTCAGAAATCTCTCCTGGCTTGGGGGACTATAAGGAACACTGGAATATCGGATATATTGGTCCTAGGTTAGCAAGAGCAAGGCAAACACTCTACCACTTGTGTCACTGCTCCAGCCCCATACACTAAACACTCTTTATGGAAAGCTTCATATTGTTGGCCAGACCTTCCAGCCTTCATCTGTATTGTATCTGGGTATTATTAACATAGTGTATTTTATTTTTCTTAAACTTCACATATTAGTGAAACTATTTGGTTTCTATTTCTCTGCATTTGACATATTTTACTCAGCATAATAGTTTCCAAGTACATCCATGCACAAGAATATTTCATGAACTTATTTTTCTGATGACTGCATAGCAGTCCTTTATGAATATATATCACAGTTTCTTTAGCCAATCATCTGCTGTTGGGTAACTGAGCTGTTTTCAGAATCTGATTATTGTAAATAGTGCTGCAATGAATATACATGTGCAGAAGGCATTTTTGTTTTGTGTTTTTTTCTTCCTCCAGCATATCTGTAGGAGTGGTATAGCTAGATCTTATGGGAACTCTTTTTGCTGGTTTTTGAGGACTCTCCATATTGTTTTACATAAAGATTGGACTAATGGCATTCTGACCAGAGTTCCTTTCTCTTATTCTTGCTCTTTGTGATGTATGCCAGTCTCTGTGGCATGAGATGCTACCTCACCGTTGTTTCCATTTGCATCTCCCTGATGATTGGTGATGTGGAACATTATCTCATTATTATGGCTTTTTGGCCATATGTATATCTTTATTGAGGAAGTTTCTCTCATTATCTTACATATCTTATATATTAGTAGAAGCTTCTCAGAGTAATACAATTCCATTGTTTAACTGTGCATCCAATATTTGGAGAGTGATGTTTTCTCCTTGTAGACACCTTTAGTAGTATAGTGTTTTACCTATATGGTCTTTTACATATCTTATGATTCTGGGTTTAATATCAAGGTATTTAAGCTATTTGGATTTTACCTCTTTGTATGGTGTTAGAGGTCTGTCTGAATTTGCATTTTGCATCTGGCTGACCAGTTGTTTGAATACCACTTGTTCAAGAGATTTTCCTTATTTCATTTTGCATTTCTTGCCCCTTTATCAAAGATTAACTGATTGTATGTCTCTGGAACATTCTCTTGATTCTCATGTGTATTTTATTTATCTGAGGCATTTTTTTATTTCAATATCATCTGTCTTGATGACTATTGTTTTGTAGTACAATTTTAAGGTGGGGTAAGTGATTGCTTGCAGACCACATGATACAGTTTTTAGAAAACCCTAAAGACTTTACAAAAAGCTTCTAGAAACAATAGATTTATATACCAAATTGACCAGCTACAGAATCATTGGTTTTCATATACACAAATAATAGAGAATAAAAATACAATCTCATTTACATTATTGCCACAGAAACTCAAATAAATTGTAGCCAACTTTAGTAAAAAGGTGAAGGACCTATTCATATATAACATCAAAACCTGCTTAATGAAATAAAAGTTGACTCAAGGGCATGATGACACATACCCTGTTCATAGATTAGGAGGATTAAAACCATTAAAATGTCAATACTCCTCAAAACATTGTACAGATTTTATCTAAGGATACACATGACATTTTTTTTAAATAAGTGGATCAAACATTCCAGAAATTCATTTGGAACAATAAACAAGCATGAATATCTAAAGCAATCCTTAGGAAGAAAAAGATGGAATGCATCTTTATCCTCTTTTGGGGGGGTTGGGGCCAAACCTGGTGACACTCAGGGGTTCCTTCTGGCTATGCAATCAGAAATCAATCCTGGCTTGGGTGACCCTATGGGATGCCAGGGGATCGAACCACGGTCCATCCTAGGGTAGCGTGGGAAAGGCCAATACCTTACTGCTTGCTCCACCACTCTGGCCCCAATTTTCACAAATTAAGTTGTACTTTTGCCAAAATTTAAATTGTACTACAAAGCAATAGTCATTCAAACAACACGGAGCTGGGGAAAAAAAAACAGATCCAAAGATCCAAAGATCAATGGAATACATTTGAGCATTCAGAGAATGATCCACCCTGTCATGCAATAAATTAGTTTTTGACAAAATTACAAGAATTTCACAGTGGTGTAAGGGAAATTCTATTCAACAAGTGGAGTTGGAACAACAGGTCATTTATATACAACAAAGCAAACTCAGACCTTTTCTAATACCATGCACAAAGGTTTAAGTAAAATGGATTACAGAACTTGATAGCAAACATGAAACTATAATGTAGATAGAAAAATCACAAGCAAAAAAATCCATAATATTGAGGCTAAAGGAATCTTGAAGGAAGAAACATCACTGTCCAAACAAGTGGAAGCAGAGATAAGTAAATGAGACATTAGGCTGAGAAACTTCTCAAATGCAAAGTAAATAGCCACTAGATTAAAAAGGTCACCCAAGGGATGGGAGCTACTATTCACTCAATACCAATCGAATAAGGGGCTAATACCTAAAATATACAAGATACTTACAAAACCTATTAAGAAAAATTATTTAACCCCAACAAAAATTCAGAGAAGACATGAACATACATTTCCTCAAAAAAGAAATATGGATGGTTAAGAGACACATAAAAATACTCCACATATTATTAATCAGGGAGATTAACTCAAAATAACAACACGATAGCATTTCATGACTCAGAAACTGGCATACATCAAAATAATAAAAACTACCACTGCCGCTGGCATGGTTGGGAGGAGAAAATAATTCTTATTCAATGCTGATTGAAAAGCCATCCAATCAAGACTTTATGGAATACAATATGGATTTTATTGAAAAACTGAAAATTGAACTATCATATGATACAACAATAACACTACTAGGGTTATAGTCTATGCCCACAAAAAACAAACAAACAAACAAACAAAATAATGCCTTCTGCAATCTAATGTTCATTGAAGAATTCTTTATAACCAGAATCTGGGAAGAACCCAGATAGATGCCTAACAACTTATAAGTGGCTAAAAAAAAAAAAGTGGTACATACTATGCAACCGTAAACAAAAATGAAGTCCTGAAATTTGTCTGTACATGGATGGCATGGACATTATTATGCTGTGTGAATGAAGGAAAGGGCATGAGCTAATCAGAATAGTCACACTCATTTTTGGGATTTAAGAAATATAAAAGACAGTAGATTAATAATACCCAGAGAAAATAGACATGAAGGCTAGAAGTACCAGGCCATAATATAAAACTTACCACAAAAAGTGATAAGTGCAGTTTGAGAAATAACTACACTTCTGGGTACCATGATAATGATATAGAGAGAAATACTTTTCCTGCCTCTCAGACAGGCAGGGAAAGGTGAGAGGAGAAAAATAGGTGCATAAGTGATAGGAAATTTGCACTGATAATAGGAAGGTGTGCATTTTATATCTGAAACATAACTATGAACATGTATGGAACTATGATGCTAAATAGTTTTAAATTAATAATAATAAAATATGTTTTCACAAAATCACACATTTCTTGAAAAATAAAGATCTGAAAATTGATTTTTCTAATAAAGCAACTTAACTCAGTACAAATGCAAAACATATGCTTGACTATTATAGTTATCTCACTTACCTAACACAGCAGACATTATTTTGACTCAAATGGTTTGTGTTAATATGTTATAAAAATAATGACAACTTGGTATCAGAGGAGTGGTGCAGCAGTAGGACATTTACTTGGCATGCAACTGATCTAGGACAAACTGCAGTTTGATCCCAGGCATCCCATATGGTCCCTCAAGCCAAGAGCGATTTCTGAACACATAGGCAGGAGTAATCCCTGAGTGTCAACAGGTGTGGCCCAAAACCAAAAAAATAAAATAAAATAAATAAAAATTTAAAAACAGACAAAAATAGGACAATATTTGTTATTACAGAATTACAGATTTAAAGGGTTTAGGAATTTCAAGATTAGAAAGAATATATTTTCCAGATAAAATATAATATGCATTTACCACCAAAATCTTGTCACATCCTCATCATTCCAACATCATTTTATTTTATTTTATTTTATTTTATTTTATTTTGTATTTTGGGCCACACCCAGTGACTCTCAAGTTACTCCTGGCTATGTGCTCAGAAATCACTCCTGACTTGGGACCATATGGGATTCCTGGTGATTGAACCATGGTCTGTCCTGGTTCAGTCTCTTGCAAGGCAAATGCCCTACCACTGCACCATCGCTCTGCCACCTTTTTTTCCCAGCATAATTTAAAAATAAATAAATACATATTATATAGACCTATGAATATAGCTGCTTCTTCTATTTATTAGCTCTAATTTTTAAGACATTTATTTATTTTTTTAATTTAATTTTTTATTTTTAATTATGAGAACAAAGATTCAAAGAAAGAGGACATGGTAAAGTTACAGTGGAAGGACAATCACCCATAAATAGAATTCTCAGAAGAAATCCCCTAGGTGATACCTTAATTTTGAAATTTTAGCCAAAGAACATTAAGAAATATAAAACAAAACTAAATATTAGAGTGTCTCACTTAGTTTTGCTATTGGTGGGGGAGCTAAACCTTTAATGCTCTGTGATTATTCATGGATATGTGCTAATTACTTACTCCTGGAGGTACTCAGGTTATTTTTAAATTTTTACAATTTTTAAATTTTGACTATGTGTAATTTAACATTTAGGCCTGTGTCAGGTGTTAGCATTAGGAAAAAGGTTTGTGTGAGGGCAATGCTAGTTTATTGGTGATTGCATCTAGATTAAGTATGAACAAATTAAATATAATAGCTCAAACCACTTACAGAATCCTATACCTTTTATATAACTAATGCTAACCCAATATTAGTGCCCTGACACAAGTCATGGCCTTACCTGCCTATTAGCTAACACTTCACAGTAGTCTTATACACATATTTTCTATGTTTATTTTGTACTTTAAGTACAGTAAAGTCATGGTAGTAAGGCTAGGCTTTAGGTTAGGAAATATGTTTATGTTTAAGCATTGATATTTTCATAAATCAAAAATATAATGAATGCAGTGGTTATATTTAACCTAGTTGTTTAAACTTAAAATTGAATATGGTTATTTAATTGACAGGAATAATAATAGGATTGGCCTAGGAATAGGAGTATATATAGGTCTGTGAAGAATTTAGGCATAATGTTATTTTTGTTTTATTACTAAAAATGAATGTTAAGTTTAGGGAGACCTTTACATTAGATGACATTAAATCCTATGACAATAATCTCCCTCAATGTCTATGGACTAAATTTACCAACTAAAAGTGGCAAATGGGTCAAAAAGATAAAACCAACCTTCTGCTTCCCTACAAGAAACACACCTGAACAGTCAGAGCAAACATAGACTCAAAATCAAAGGCTGGAGGAAAATAATCTAAGCAAACAACAATCTTAAAAAAACTGGAGTGGCCATATTAATATCTGATGACACTGACTTTATACTCAGAAAAGTTGTAAGGGACAAAAATAGACACTATCTACTCATCAAGGGATATGTGCAACAGGAAGAAATCAGACTATTAAACATATATGCACTCAATGATAGACCAGCAAATTATCTAATACAATTATTGACAAATCTGAAAGAAGACATGAATAATAACACAATAATTGTGGGAGATCTCAACACGGCCCTGTCAACACTTGATAGGTCAACCAGACTGAAACCCAACAAAAATATACTAGTCCTGAAAAGATAAATGGAAGAAAGAGGACTAGTAGACATATATAGGACATTGCACCCCATAAAACCTGAATCCACATTCTTCTCCAATGTACATGGGTCATTCTCCAGGATAGACCACATGCTGGCACATAAAACATAGCTCTATAAAATCAGGAGGATTGCTGACCACAAGGCTCTGAAATTATATGTGAACTACAAAGGGACACGGAAGAAAAACTTTAACAATTGGAAATTAAACAGCCTGTTACAGAACAACTAGTGAATCCAAGATGAAATCGAAATCAAAACATTCCTGGAAACAAATGATAATGAAGAAACAAACTACCAGAATCTATGGGACACAGCAAAAGAGACGTGAGGGGAAAATTTATAGATTTGCAAGCACACATCAGGAAGAAAGAAGGAGCATACCTGAATAACTTAATGATGCAGCTCATAAAATTAGAAAATGACCAACAAAAGGAACCAAAAATAAAAAGACAGAAGGAAATAACAAAGCTGAAAGCAGGAATCAGTGAAGTGGAAACCCAAAAAATAATCTGAAAGATCAACGAAAGTAGAAGTTGGTTTTTTGAAAAAATAAACAAGATTGATAGACCATTGGCAAAATTCACAAAGAAAGAGAGAGAAAGAAAACAGCTAACCCATATTAGAAATGAAAAGGGAAAATCATGACAGTCGATGCAGAGATCCAAAGGGTAATCAGAGACTACCTTGAGAAACGTTATGCTACTAAACATGAGAACCTAGAAGAAAAGGGTAAATTCTTGGACAATAATAACCTTCCATGGTTAAGTGAGGAGGATGTGGCATATCTAAACACCCCCATCACTGTTGAGTAAATTAAAACTGTAATCAAAAGTTTGCCTAAAAAGAAAATCCTGGGCCCATAAAAATTTATTAATAAATTCTTTCAAAGCTTTCAAGAAGAAATACTACCAATCCTAGCCAGGCTCTCATGAAATTGAAAAAAAAAAGGCAACACTCCCAAACAGCTATTATGAAGCCAACATCACCTAGATACCAACACCAGACAGAGATGCTGCCAGAAAAGAAAATTAAAAACCAATATCCCTGATGAATGCAGATACAAAGATCTTCAACAAAATCCTGGGAAATAGGATCCAATGCATCATCAAGATCATACACTACGATCAAGTAGGTTTCATCCCAGAAATGTTAGGATGGCTTAACATCCGTATATCTATCAACATAATACAAAACCTTAATAACAAGAAAAAAAATCACATGATCATATCAATAGATGCAGAGAAAGCATTTGATAAGGTCCAACACCCGTTCTTGATCAAAACTCTCAGCATGGTGGGAATGAAAGGAACCTTTCTCAATATAGTTAAAGCCATCTAAAACAAGCCAATGGTAACTATTATCCTCAATGGAGAAAAACTGAAAGCCTTTCCTCTAAATTTTGGCACAAGACAAGGCTGTCCTCTCTCACTACTCCTCTTCAACGTAGTACTGGAAGTGCTTTCTATAGTGATCAGGCAGAAAAAAGATATCAAGGTAATCCAGATAGGAAAGGAAGAAGTCAAGCTCTCACTGTTTGCAGAAGACATGATACTCTACTTAAGAAAACCCTAATGACTCTACCAAAACACTTCTAGAAAGAATAGATTCATATAGCAAGGTGGCAGGCTACAAAATTAACACACAGACATCAATGGCCTTTTTATATACCAAAAATGATAGGGAAGAGATGGACATTAAGAAGGCAATCCCATTCACATTAGTGCCACACAAACTCAAATATCTTGGAGTCAACTTGACCAAAGGTATGAAGGACCTATACAAAGAAAACTATAAAGCCCTACTCCAAGAATTAAGAGAGGACACACAAAAATGAAAACACATACCCTGATCATGGATTGACAGAAATAACATCATTAAAATGCCAATATTCCCAAAAGCTTTGTACAGATTTAATGTGACTTTTCTAAAGATACCCATGACATTCTTCAAAGAAGTGGATCAAACACTTATGAAGTTCATTTGGAACAATAAACACCCTCGAATAGCTAAAGCACTCCCAGGGAATAGGAATATGGGAGGCATTAATTTCCTCAACTTTAAACTGTACTACAAAGCAATAGTTATCAAAACAGCATGGTATTAGAATAAATACAGACCCTCAGGTCAGTGGAATTGACTTGAGTACTCAGAGAATGTCCCCCAGACATACAAGCTCCTAATCTTTGTCAAAGGAGAAAGAAATCCTAAGTGGAGCAGGGAAAACCTCTTCAATAAGTGGTGTTGGCAGAACTGGTTAGCCACTTGCAAAAAAGTGAACATAGACCCACATTTAACATCATGTATGAAGATGAATTAAAGACCTTGATATCAGACCTAATATATTAAGGTATACATAACAACACATAGGTAAAGCACTCCATGACATTGAAACTAAAGGCATCTTCAAGGAGGAAACTGCACTTTCCAAACAAGTGGAAGCAGAGATCAACAAATGGGTATACATTTAGCTGAGAAGCTTCTGCACCTCAAAAAAAAAATAGTACCCAGAATACAAGTCATCCACCATGTGTGAGAAACTATTCACTCAATAACCATCAGATAAGGGGCTAATATCCAAAATATACAGGGCACTGGCAGAACTTTATAAAAAAAAATGTAATTCCGTCAAAAAATGGGAGAAGAAATGAACAGACATTTTGATAAAAAAAAAAATACAAATGGCCAAGAGGCACATGAAAAATGCTCCTCATCACTAATGATAGTGGGAGATGCAAATCAAAACAACTATGTCATACCATCTTACACCACAGAGATTGGCACACATCACAAAGAATGAGAACAAACAGTGCTGGTGGGGATGTGGAGAGAAAGAAACTCTTATAAACTGTGGTGGGAATGCGTCTAATCCAACCTTTGTGGAAAGCGATATGGAGATTCCTCCAAAAACTGGAAATTGAGCTCTCGTTTGACCAGCTATACCACTCCTAGGGATATAGCCTAGGAACACAAGAATACAATACAAAATTCCCTTCTTCACACACACACACACACACACACACACACACACACACACATATTGCAGCACTATTCACAATAGCCAGGCTCTGGAAACAACCAAGATGCCCTTCAACAGAGAAATGGCTAAAGAACCTGTGGTACATATACACAATTGAATACTATGCAGCTGTCAGGAGAGATGAAGTCATGAAATTTTCCTATACATGGATGTACATGGAATCTATCATGCTGAGTGAAACAAGTCAGAGGGAGAGAGATAGACGCAGACTAGTCTCACTCATCTATGGGTTTTAAGAAAAATAAAAGTCATTTTTGCAACAAACCTTAGAGACAAAGAGAGGAGGACTGGAACTTCCAGCTCACTACATGAAGCTCACCATGAAGAGTGGTGAGTGCAGTTATAGAAATAACTACACTGAGAACTACCAGAATCATGGGAATGAATGAGGGAGCTAGAAAGTCTGTCTAGTGTACAAGTGGTGTGGGGTGGAATGGAGGGAGACTTGGGACATTGGTGTTGGGAATGTTGCACTGTTGAAGGGGGATGTTCTTTGCATGACTGAAACCTAATCACAATCATATTTGTAATCAATATGCTTAAATAAAGAAAATAAAAAATAAAAAATTGAGAGATTGGACTTCAGTCTATTCCCAATCTACAACAAGTTATATACAGATGGAAACAGTTACACTAGCACTCTGGGAGGCAAAGTAGAAAGATATGGGACACATGCTGGGAAAAGTGGCTGGAGGTTGGACAACGCTTGTTGTGAGAATGGCCCTGATTCATTGTCACTATATATATCAAATATTACTGGAAAAGATTTGTTATTTATTTTTGGTCACAATAAAAATTATTTTAAAAAAGGAAATGAATGTTAAGTTTACAGAGTTCTTGAAATTAAAGGTAATAGTTCAAGTTTACGAGGGCTAAATGGAGAAGTTTAGGGCTAGGATTAGGTTTAGGAAATATGTAGGGTTTATGTATTTAGTATTTCTGTGTTTTCATAGATCTAAAAGCAAGTGAAATGCTGGATGAATTTTATGTTTGGTCTAGTTGATAACTCATAATTGTGCAAGGTAAGTTTATTAATAGCATTAGTTTTAGGAATGGTATATGTGTAATAGTCCTGGAAGTTTTAGATGTGCCGTATTTTTTGTTTTAACACTTAAATTGCAAAATAAGATTAAGGGGTTAATTAAATTAAGATTTATAGTTTTGGGTAATAGTTTAGCAATATGTTTCATGGGTTTAGTATAGGGTTAGGGAATGTCTGGTGTTTGGATATTAAATACTGCTGTGATATTTAATTTATCCTTGTTGATTGCTTTATGCCATATGGCTCAAGATACTTTATTGATTGGAACAACTTTTTGATTAGCCTCACACTACTGTTAATTTTAGGTCCATAGATTTTTTTATGTCTTAGTTATTTCTGTTTTCATGCTTCTATCACAGACTGAAATTAGCGAAATCTGTAAATTTGATTAACTAACCTATTTGGACATAAAGTCAAGTCATTCTTTTTGGGGGGAGCACACTGGGTGACTCTTTGGGGTTACTCCTAGCTATGCTCCCAGAAATTGCTCCTGGCTAGGGGGACCATATGGGACTCCAGAGGATTGAACAGTGGTCTGTCCTAGGCTACCGAGCACAAGGCCTTACTGCTTGCATCACCGCTCTGGCCCCATGGTCATTCTTAATATTGGGTAAGTTTAAAAAGATTAGGGCAAGGGTTAGTTAATAGGTAAAGTTTAGTTAACAAAATATAGCTAGTTTCAGGATCAAAGAAGAAAGTTTAATTTAGTTTGTAAATTAAATTTCACTACTTGATTGCCTTATACTTATAATTGGGTTTGGGTTCCTTATTGATAATACAAATCTCCTAAGGAATGGTTTGGAATAAGATTAAGGTCTGTAAAGATTTTTAATGTTGTGTTTATATGTGTTCATGTTTAAAAATGTTTAGTGCCATTTGGAAGATAATTAAATTTAGGTTAATTGACAGAATTGTGCATTAGCTTGGGTGAGGCTTCTCATGACTTAAGGTGTATTAGGTCAAGATTTATGCTTAGGGAATATGTGGAGATTAAGTGAAAAGTATTGCTGTGGTCAGAGTTTAGAGAGCAAGTGTTGTTAGATATTTGTTACATTTGCCTTGTTTATTGCTTCATGGCTATAATTGGGCCTGGATATTTTATTGACTGTATTAGCTTATGAATTTCTAAAGGTAGGATTATTGTTAGCTTTGTGGAGGTTTTACATTTTAAGATGTTCTGTATGCATACTTAAAAATCTAAATGTATATTTGGGAGATCTTTATTTTAGTGAAATTGACAAATTTGGGCAACGGTCCAACTAAGATTTAACAAGGATTAGAGTTAGGAAGAGAATTAGTTTGATTAGTGTTAGAGAATATATATTGTTTAGATCAAAAAGATTTCAACAGTCAGAAATCATAAGGCTTTTGAAATGTTGGCTATCATTACATTTAGCCTAGTTGGTTTATGCCTTATTATTTCATAACATTTCTACTTCAATAAGATTAGCTTTAGATTTGTTTTTTTGTATGTTTGTTTGTTTTTTGTTTTTGTTTTTGGACCACAACCAAAAGTTCTTGCTCTGTGCTTAGAAATAACTCCAGGCAGACCCAGGGTCTGGAAGAAGACTATTAGGGATGCATGGGATCAATCCCAAACCAGCAGTGTGCAAGGCAAACACCTTATTTACTGTACAACTTTTCTGGTATCAAATAATTCGCTTTTTTTTTAGGTTACATCTGTGGGGAATTTAGGTGTTACATGTTTTTGTGCTCCTGTTTAAAATTGCATGCTCAGATTAAGTTACCAGAAAGTAGGATGATAGTTGGAAGTGATCACCTGGGGAAAGAATTTGGTCCTGAAAGGTAAGAAGATGCAATGAAAGGCACCCCTCCATTGACAATAGTTCAGAACACAGTGTCAAACAGAGAGAGAGAGAGAGAGAGAGAGAGAGAGAGAGAGAGAGAGAGAGAGGAAATTGCCTGACCTAGAGAGAGAGGCAGTGGTGGAACTTGGTTATGGGAGGGAAGTGGGTGCATTATTGTCTGGAAGGGTGCATTGGTGAAGAAATGTGTACATTGTGTTACGAAAACTCAACAATAAAAAATCTGCAACCAAGCTACATCAGTCATTCAATAATAAATAAGAAATAAAATTAATAAATAGATAAATTAATATTTTAATAAATATATTAGTCTAATTGACAGATTAGGACATTATTCCTGAAAAGACTTAACATGGGCTAAAGTTAGTATGAAAATTTGTGTTAGTGTTATGGTGAATACATATAGGAATTAGGTGAATAATATGATCAGAAATCAAAAAGCATGTGAAGATTTGAGCAACATTTACCCTACTTGATTGCTTTATGCAAATAATTACAAATTTGTTTGTACATTAGTAAAATTTGCTTTAAACTTGTCACTAAATTTGAGTTAGCATTAGGTCAGTGAATATTTTAGGTTTTAGTTATTTCTGAGTTCATGATTAAAAATTACACATTGAGATTAGGAAAGTATTTGAATTTAGACTGTTTGATTTTGCCATAAAACTAGATCACTCCTATTATGAGTTTTTATTAAGGTTGTGTATTACAGCTAGGACCATTGTTAAAATATTTGTAGTGTTTAGGTGAAAATTTTGTTGTGTTCAGAGGAAATGATGAAAGTGAAATGTTGGGCACTAGTTATTTTTATACATCCTTTGAAACCAGTAATCTTATTGTTAGGAATTTGATGAGAATTAGGGTTTGGGTTTGGGCTATGGAATGTGTAGGATTTAGGCAAAAATATTTCCTGTGGTCAGAGATCCAGATGAAAATGAATTTTTGGTGATAGTTAAATTTGATCTATTTAAATGCTTTATGCATATAATTATTTAGGTTATTTTTGATAGACTGTCTTATAAATTTTTTCAGTCTAAGGTTCATTAGATCTACAAATGTTTTAACTATAATGTATTTCTGCTTAAATGTTTAAAATGCATATTAATATAAAAAACACTTTAAAGTTAGGAGCATTTACAAACTTGAGCTACTAGTTAGAGCTATACTCGTTTGGACTGTTTGAAATGTCTTTTACTAAATCAAAAATAAAGAGACCTACATTCATCAGTCAACTAGTTGACTGACAGATTAAAAAAGGAGAACATTTTAGAATGTTTTCTATTTAAGGGTCAGCTGTGTTGCTGTGTCTTGCACCCAGGTTCACTTCCTATGACTGGTCTATCAAGAACCACCAAGAATGAGCCCTGAGCACAAAATGATGAGGAAGCCCTGAGTATAGTTTATTATGGTCATAAACAAACAAAAAAATCAACAAAAATGTTTTATACCTAAAGAAAATGTAGCTTAGGCTACATCTTGCATTTTATGTGTAGTTGTTGAAATCAGAATTAGGAAAGGGTTAAAAAATGTGTTAGGTTCTTCATCTGTTATGCTGAGTGATATCAGTCAGAGGGAGAGAGGAAGACGCAGAATAGTTTTACTCATCTATGGATTTTAAGAAAAATGAAGGACATTTTAGCAGTATCTCAGGGACAAGAGAGATGAGAGCTGGTAGGTGCAGCTCATGACATGAAGCTCACCACATAGAGTGATGAGTGCAGTTAGAGAAATAACTACACTGAGAACTGTCCAGGCATGCAGCATGCATGTCTCCATTATTAAAGAAGCACACACCAGATGTGGCTTTTGGCTTTCCTGGTGCAGTGCCTAATTTTGCTCCCAAGAAATATTTCAGCAAGAAGGCCCATTGGAGAAGTCAATCATGACCCCCTGCATGGATTACTGGCTATATTCCTGACATGCTGTGACATTTTATTTCTCTTTTCCTTTTGTTTGATTTTTGTCTCCTTTTCTACTACAGAAATTTAGCCTTAGTTATCCTGCAGTCATAAAGAAATTTCAGTACCAAAGAAAACTGCTAGAAGTTCTCTGCTGGCAAAGTATACCTGCATCTAAAAGCAAAGCCAGATACCTCTCTTTCTGTCATTTATTTGTTTCCTAAGGCCAAGTCAAAACATAGCATCTTCAAGACAATGGTCTTTGCTCCCTGCCTTTGAGCACCACAGCAAAATGATTTTGCCTCAGGGACTTTCCCTGTCATTTTGAATACCTGCTTACAAACAGGTTTGGCCATTGTAGAATTAGGCTATTTTACTAGGTTTAATTCTGTACCCCTTTCTTCAGTTTTATCTTTTTCTATTACCAGATCATAGGAAGTGTGTCTTAGCCCCTAGCTAGAATACTATTTCCTTCAGGTTAAGAATATTTGTTATCAGGAGAAACCCAGAATTTCCTGCTATCCCTTAATTTACATCAGTAATGACTCCTAGGCCCAGGTACTACTTTGATATGTAAGAAATTAGCCTTCCTTTTATCCTCTGCCTTTGTTCCCCTGGAAATACCTTGCATACCAGAATTGTGCTTAAAATGTTATCAGCTGAAAAGTAAAGTTTGTCTCTCATCTCATAGATGTGGGTCCCCATACAATGCATTTTGTGTCGTCTCAATTATTTCGTATTTCATATTTGTCCACTCGTGTACCCACTTTCTTTCCATGAAGGTTTTATGACCCCACTAAGGTTTTGCTTAGGGACGCAAGACATCTGCAGCAGAGAACTATCCCAGAAATTTGAATGAATGAGAGAAGAAGAAAGCCTGTCTCGAGTACAGGTGTGGTTGGCGTAGGGAGGAGGGAGATCTGGGAAATTGGTGGTGGGAATCTTGCACTGGTGAAGGGGTGCGTTCTTTACATGACTGTAATCATACAACTGCAATGATGTTTGTAATCACAGTGTTTAAATAAAGATAATTTAACAATAAAAAGGAAGGAAGTATTTTTGGTTATATTAAAAATAATAGTTATTGAACAGACAACTAATGGAGAATTATAGTACTAAATAAATATTTTCTGCTCATATAAAAAAAGAAAATCCAAGCCAAGACAATAATGAAAGATCATCTTATACCAGTGAGGATGGCACATATCAGAAATATTGAGAACAATCTATGTTAGCAAGGATGTGGTGAGAAAAGAACTTCATCCACTTTATGAATTTTTAACGCAATTTGCTTTAAAATGGTTGGAATTAGAAGATATTAAGTTAAATGAAGTTAAATACTTCAGGATATCAATTATATATGACATTTAGTAAAACTACATGAAAATGAAATTGTTTAAATGGGGGTTGTCAAGAACATGCTAGGCCATTCAGTATAGTGAGAAGGAAATAAATTGAATGGAGGAAAAATACAAATATGAAAGGTCAGAGAACAGAGTCAAAGGGTCTCATGTGCATTGGTGTGCTAAGAAAGGACAGAACCAAATATCCAAGCCAAAGTCAATAATTAAGTCACAAGAACCAAACTTTGCCAATAAAATTTTAAACTTCGGGGGTTGGAGAGATAGCATGGAGGTAAGGCATTTGCCTTTCATGCAGGAGGTCATCGGTTCGAATTCCGGCGCCCCATATGGTCCCCCATGCCTGCCAGGAGCAATTTCTGAGCCTGGAGCCAGGAATAACCCCTGAGCACTGCCGGGTGTGACCCAAAAACCACAAAAAAATTTTTTTAAACTTCCCTGTTCTACTGGCAGGTGGCAGGAGGAGGGTGATGGAATGAGATGCACTCTGAGAACATTGATGGAGGAGGTTGAGACTGGTGGTGAGATTGGTCCTGGAACATTGTATGTCTAAATCCCAACTATGAATAACTTTGTAGATCACAATGGTTTAAATAAAAAATAAAAATGTAAAACATGGTGAAAAAAAGGTATTGGGTTTTGTTGATATGTTTACTGGGCATAAATCCACGTCAATCATTTTTATGTTTTTTTGTTTGTTTGTTTGTTTGTTTGTTTGTTTTTGGTCTTTGGGCCACACCCTGCAGTGCTCAGGGGTTACTCCTGGCTGTCTGCTCAGAAATAGCTCCTGGCAGGCACGGGGGACCATATGGGACACCGGGATTCAAACCAACCACCTTTGGTCCTGGATCGGCTGCTTGCAAGACAAACGCCACTGTGCTATCTCTGGGCCCAACGTCAATCTTTTAAATCACAAGATATAAATTAGGAAAAATGATCTGTTTAAGAAATTTATGATGTTTAAGTGGAATATAGTGCTGTGATCAGAGGTGAAAATAAATGTGAATTTTGGGTTATTGTTACATTGGGATATATACATTGATTGTTTTATGCCTATACTTACATTGGGGTTGTTTATTGATACAGTCTTAGTTTAGCTAAGATTTGGATTTAGCTTGGATTAGGTCTCTGAGGGAATTTGGTTTTATGCTTTCTTGTTCATGATAAAAAATGATGTTAATATAAAGGAGATATTTACATTGAAGCTCATGTATGTCTTTTGCCTTAACTCAAGTTCATCCTTATTATGAATGAGAGTTAGGATGGTGGTTAAGGATAGGTGAGGAAATATGTATATTTGAAGTGGATATCAAGAGGAAAATAATGTGTTGCTCAACTGTTACATTTGGATTTTTAAATTACTTTTTGTCCATAGTAGGACCAGGATTATTTATGATATTAGCCTTTAAAATTATTTTGTTTAGGAATATTTTGCTTCGCTAATTACTTTATTCCAATATTTACATAGGGTTAGTTTTTATATAGGAATAAATTTCAAATTGGCCTAAATTTAATGATAGGGTTAGGTTAGTTGAATTATTCCATGTTAAATTTGTCTTTGTTCATGCTTAGTAAAGTATATTTACATAAGTGAGATATTTGAATTTAATTGACCATTTGACCAATTTAGTCATAGGTTCAGGTCTTGTTTATTATGAGTTAGGATAAGAATATGGATTAGGGCTATGATTAGAAAATTTGTAGGATTTTGATGAAATGAAATATATTGTTGTGGTCAGAAATAAAATAAAGTGAATATATAATTTTATAACTATTGTATAATTTTATAACTGTAGTTAATTGACATATCACTGCAGGTCAGGCTTCTTATGAATTTTTGGATGAAAATAAAGTTAGGGTTATGGTTCAAGTATGTATAGGCTATATATGAAAAGTTATCCCAGAAGTCAGAGGTCAGAACAGAAGAATAGTGGTGGGTAGCTGTTATAATTGGGCTTTATTTTTGTGATACATTTATATTTGGGTATTAATTTTTAAAATTTGGATTGGGCACATTGGGCTCAGATTGTGCTAGATATTTTGAGATTTTATGTTTAACTTTTTCTGTGTTCATGCTTAAAATGTTTTTTAATGTTTTTTAGGGAGACCTTTAAATTCAGGCTAATTTAATGATTTGGGAATCATTTAGATCAAGTTTCTTTTAGGCATGGATTAAGCTGAGAATTAGGGTTAGTTTAGGATTAGGGAATAAAATGTGTAGTGTTTAGGTAGAAAGTATTGCTATGATCAGAGATTTAAAGGCAAGAAAAGAATTGAGGATTGATAAACTTGTCTTAAATTGCTTTATGACCATAATTGCATAGAGTTTGTATAATATCATATTAGCCTTGTAATTGTGGTCAAATTATGGTTTAATTTTTGGAAATTTTATGTTAGGATGGATGTTTTTTTTCTTTAAAAGTGCATTTTAACTTAGATTATTTCTTTTTTTATAATAATTTTTATTTTGACCAAAGTGGATTACATATTTTTCACAGTAATATTTTAGGTTACTAAGAGAGTTGCTTTAAAAATTTTAATAATCATGAGATATGAGTTTAAAATTGTTGATAATGTTAAAGAATGAGAGAAGTAGAATTCCTGTTCCAAATACAGGCGGGGACGGGGGGGGTGAGGGGGGCATTGGTGGTGGAAATGTTGCACTGGTGATGGGTGGCTTCTGTTTATAACTAAAACCCAACTACAAACATGCTTGTAATTATGGTGCTTAAATATTTATATAAAAAGTGCATGTTTAGATTTAGGGAGACAGTAAAATTATGTTTAAATGACAGATTTGTGTATCAGTCAGATCAGACTTTTCATAGGTAAGAATTAGAACGAGGATTAGGGCTTCTGTTGCTATTGTCAGAGGTCAAAAGTGAGAAGAGTTTTAGGCAATTTTTTCATTTATCTGTTGATTGATGTTTAATGATAGTAACAAAGGATTACTTTACTGATAGGTTTAACTAGCCTGGAGCTAGGACTAAGGTTATGTACATAGGTGCTTTCTGAATTAGTTTTTGTGTGTTTATACTTAAAAACGCATGTAAAGATTTGCTACTTTTCATATATATATGTTTTTAAATTTTTGGGCCACACCCAGTGACATTCGGGGGTTATTCTTGGCTATATGCTCATAAATCACTCCTGGCTTGGAAGACCATATGGAATGCCACAGGGATTGAACCTCGGTCCATCCTAGGTTAGCATGTGCAAGGCAGACTTCCTACCACTTGCTCCCTGCTTCAGCCCCTATATATATATTTTTAATTTAGGTTAATTGACAGATTTGGGCTTCAGTACAATTCATGCTTCTGAAGAATAAGGGTTATGATGAGCAATATAGCTAAGGTTAAGTGAGGAAATTTGGAGGGTTTAGTTGAAAAATGTTGCTGTGATCTTGGGTCAAAGAAAAAGAGACTGTTACATGACAGTTAATCTTTGCAAAGTTAATTGCTTTATACATCTAATTGTGTCAGAATACTTTATTGATATGATTACTATAGAGTCATACATAGTATTATTGTTAGAAATGTGGAGTTTTTGATTGTTATATTTGTCTGTTTTAGCTTAAATATGCAAATTGAGATTAGAGAGGTTTTTAAATTTAGTTTAATGAATATATTTTACATCATTCCAGGTCAGGCTTGGAATAGGTTAACATTAGGATGATAATTAGAATTAAAGGTACAGTCTGGAAATATTTAGACACTATGTGAAAATAGTCATGTGGTCATAAATCAAATGTAAATTGAAATGTTGGGTGATTGTTATATTTGGCCTACTTGAATATTTATGAGTTTTAGAAATTTACTTTATTGATTAGATTAACTTTGGAATTACCCTAGGGCTAGGTTTAAGGTAAGGATTTGGGTGTTTAGTGTTTCTATGTTCATACTTACAAATGCATAATATTAGACTGAACTTTAAATTTAGGTTAACTGACAGATTGTATAACAAATCCAGGTCAGGCTTCTCATAATTAAAGTTTTGGTTGAGTGATAGTGCTAGTGATGTTTAGGGATTGTGTAGAGTTTAGGTGAAAATTTTTGCTGTGGTCAGAGTTTAAATGTCTTTTTTGTTAAGTTTGTCCTACTTGATGGCTTTATCCCTAAAATAACAAAGGGTTAGCACTAGGATTGGCTTTGGGTTAGAATTAGATTTGTGTCCATTGAAGAGGTTATATGTATAAGGTTTTTCTGTGTTTATGCTTAAAATTCACATTTTGATTAGTGAAATAAATTTTGGATAATTTTTTGGCATTATTTCAAAACATGGGTAAGGGTTTGGATGAGATTTGCACTGTAGGGTTATGGAATGTGTAGGGCTTAGGTGAACAGTATTGCTGTTATCAGAGCTGATAACAAATTCAGTGTTAGTTAAATTTAGCCTAGTGCAAAATTCACAAAGCTGTAGGGCTGCAAAAGCTGCAATTAGCTGCAAAAGCTGCAAAGCTGCAAGTCGGGGGGACCCAGTTGCCTGTGACATATTATGAGGTGACAACCCAAAGATTTCAAAATGTAGCTGCTGGGAGCTGCAGGCTCTAGAGTGGCCAGGGAGATGGCAGGAGGAAAGAATCAATGTATTATTTTCTGTCTGAAGTCTTCTGCAAAAAAAGTGTTTCTAAGAGAGAGAGAGAGATAGGTTGTTTACTGGTCAGAGAGGACTGACAGAGGCCTTTATTTCCCTGTTTGAGAAAGAGTACAGAGAAATAGATTTAGAGGCAAACCAGGCAGGATCTTACCCATCCTTTAACTTGCGATTTGATTTGCCATGGCTTGGCAGGCTTTGCTCTGGTCTTTCTCCTGACTCCCACCTCAAACTGTCAAACGTTTTCCTATATACCTCAGACTAACCATTGTCGTTATAGAGACGAATGTCCAAGGAATATGACCAACTCCAGTGTCAAAGATGTGTCCAGGACTTACATCAACAACCTAGCTCTGTGGTGATAATTGTGTTGGCATAAGAAATATAGATTATTCATAAAAATGAATTGGAGTGAAGTTAGTCTGTGGAGATTTATGTTCTTAAATTTTAGTGGTTCATTATTAGAAAAGCATATTGAAATGAGGGACATGATTAAATTAAGTTTAAATTACAGACTTTAGCATCAGTCCATGTCCATGCTAAAATGATTAAGTTAGAATAAGAATTAGGTTTATTATATTACATATTTGAGGAATAAAGTATATCATTTGTCAGAGATCAAAAGACAAGTTAATTCCAATTTTTAATGTGTACTTATATGTTATTATGCCTACAATTGCATACATTTTCTATTTTAATAGAATTCGACTTAAAATGGGCTTTAGGCTTTTTTTTACAGTTAAGGTATTACTTATTTCTCTCTTGTTGAAAAATGCATCTTAAGATTAGATAGACTACTTCATGGAGTTACTCTCCCAATGCGACTAGTGAATGCATCTTTGTGAGTATTCTACTTGCCCAGGATCTGACCTCACTAGTGACCTTAACAGCATCATTTACAACTGGTGCCTGGACAGAGACCTGAAGACCCAAGAAGACCCCAATGATGTAAGAAGGTTGGAGCCTGGTCACAACCAACCAGCTTTTAAGTAAATGCTGCCTGATACCACAGCTATGGTTTTTTTGGGCCAACCCCACCCAGAAGCATCTGTGAAAGCCTCATAACCTGAAATAAGCTGGAACCATCCAAGAAGGGTGGAGCCAGAGGAACTTGGCTGTTATTCTTTACTCCATGGCCACCCACATCTCCTAGTCAATGAACCCTAGCACATGCATACAACTTCACACTACAGAAGAACCAAAGGAGAAACAATGTAGGCCAACTCCATACATAGAGAAGGAAGATGGCAGCTCTAATGATCCAAGAAATGCCAACTACCTATTTATTCTCTCATATAGTTTAGTGAAGAAGTATAGAAGATATTCATAGACCTCATAGAAAGCATAGATTGAGCTGAATATACCACAAATAAAATCAAAAGGATATGAAAATAGATATCAGAAAACTAAACTAAAATTACTGGACTGAAAAATGTAGTAGGTAAAATTTAAAACTCACTGGAAAGTCTCTTCAACAGAGTAAAAGCAGCTGAGGACTGAATCAGTGAGCTGGAAGATGAGTTGCAGAACAACTCCATACAACAAAAGTGAATGAAAAAAGAGCTTTAAAACAAATGATCAGACAATGCAAAAAAAATCCTCAAAGAATGTTAACAGATGAAAATAGAAGTCTTTTGGAGCTGGAGTGTTGGCACAAGTGATATGGCATCTGCCTTGCAGGCGTTAACCTAGGACGAACTGCAGTTCGATCCCCCAGCATTTCATATGGTCCCCAAGCCAGGAGCAATTTCTAAGCGCATAGCCAAGAGTAACCCCTGAGCATCACTGGGTGTAGCCCAAAAAAACAAACAAAAACAAGTAAAAGAAAATAGAAGTCTTTAATTTACTCAACAGAAACAACATAAGAATCAGTGGAGTCACAGAGATCCAGAAAGAAGATTAAATAGACTTCTAAATTTGGATAAATAGATTTGTCCATCAGTCCACGTCAGCCTTCTCTTGGTTTAAAGTTAGGATTAGAATTAGGGATAGATTTAGGATTATGGAATTGTAACATTTATATAAAAAAAGTATTTCTGTTGGCAATAGTTCAAAATTCAAAATAAGATTTGGACCATTGTTAAATTCAGGTTAGTTGATTGACTTAAAGCTGTAATCACAGAGGGTTAGTTTATTGATAACTTAATTTAAGATTGGCTAAAGTCTAGGTTTGTTTTATGCCCATCAATATTTAATGGACATAAATATTTAATGGTTATACTTTTCAGTGTTCATTCATAAAAATTCATAATAAGATTAGAGAAATGTTTAAATTTAATCTGACAGATCTGTTATTAGTCAAATTTGATGAGTAGGCTTAAGATTAAGGTTATGGTTAGTGTCACAAAAATGTTGACTTTAATGAAAATTATTGCTGTGGTCAAATATATAAGGAAAATAAATGTCATTAGATAGTAAAATGTGTCCAAATTTATTATTTTATTTCTCAAATTAGGATGGAAAACTTTATTAACAACATTATCTTTAGGAATAGTTTGGGGGTAGTGGTTAGGGTTAGCTATGTGGAGTTTTTGCTTTTTATTTTTATTTATTTATTTATTTATTTATTTATTTATTTACTTATTTATTTATTTATTTATTTGGTTTTTGTTTCACCCTCGGTCACACTCAGGGGTTACTCCTGGCTTTGCTCTCAGAAGTTGCTCCTGGCAGGCACAGGGGTACCATATGTATGCCAGGATTCGAACCACAGTCTGTTTGAATCACCTGCATGCAAGGCAAATGCCCTACAAATGTGCTATCTCTCCAGCCCCTGAAGTCTTAATTATTATATTTTTATATTCATTATTTAATTGCATATTAATATTATGGAAATATTTACAAGCACACAAATAGGACAACTTTGGCATTATTTTAGGCCAGGTTTCTTATGGATTAGCATTAGGATGACATTTATGTTTTCAGTTTGGGTAAAGAAATACTTAGTTCTTAAGTGAAAGTTTTTCTGTGGTCAGAAATCAGCAGGAAACTGAGGTACTGGGAGATTGTTATACTAGGTCTAATGGACTGCTTTATATTTATAAACACAAGAGGATCATTAATTGTTTGTAATAAAATTGGGATTGGATTAAGGCTAGGTTAGGAATAGGTCACTGAGTTTTTAATTGATTTATTTAAACACAATATTTTACAATGCTTTTTGTAATAGTGTTGTATTTTTTTTACAATTACATGGATATTCATCAATGTATTTTGGTCACATAGTGTACAACACTCTTCACAATTGCACATTTTCTACCATCAATGTCTCTGTTTTTCCACCTTTCCTCTAACAAACCTATCTCTGTGACAGACATTTTCCTTCTTATTCCTTTTTTTTTTGGGGGGGGGGCACACCCGGCGATGCTCAGGGGTTACTCCTGGCTGTCTGTTCAGAAATAGCTCCTGGCAGGCACGGGAGACCATATGGGACATCGGGATTCGAACCAACCCCCTTTGGTCCTGGATCCGCCGCTTGCAAGGCAAACACAGCTGTGCTATCTCTCCGGGCCC
Organism: Suncus etruscus; assembly: GCF_024139225.1. Classification (NCBI taxonomy): domain Eukaryota; kingdom Metazoa; phylum Chordata; class Mammalia; order Eulipotyphla; family Soricidae; genus Suncus; species Suncus etruscus. Next base: position 73,790,634 of record NC_064854.1, read on the forward strand.
TTCTTACTCCTTCTTATCTCTCACTATCTTTAGTTTCTTTTCTTAGACACTGTGGCTAGCAGTATTATCACTGAAATGACATAATACAAAACACTGTATCTCCTTTTAGCACCCAGTTATTATTCAGAGTGATAATTTTCAAGTATAATTGTAATACTACTGTCATATCTGTCCTTACTTTCTTTTCTTATTTTGTATATCTGTCCTTACTTTAATTACCCACTATTTTTGACAATTTTCCTAAAATGAACAGGTACTTTAGTCCCTCTTCTTTATTTTTTTAGTATTATTATCATACTCTTTTATATTAAATTGGGCAAAAGATTGAAATCATTCTATGCATATCTCTATTCCTCTGTCTCAATTCTCTCTGTATAATACTCTCCATATCAAGCTGTATAAGAAAAATTTATGGTTTATTTTGTTCCTAACAGATCTGAGTAGGATTCCATTTTGTAGATGTATAACAGTTTGTCTACACACTCATTGCTCTTGGGCACTTTGGTTGTTGCTTCCGGATTCTGAATATTATGACTAGTGCATCTATGAACATAGAAATGCAGAGATCTTTTCTGCATGTACTTTTGGCTTATACAGTATATACCTATGCATGGTATTTCTAGGGCATACACAAATCTCTAATTCTTTTTTAACAATATCTATATAGGTTTCCAAAATGGTTTGACTAGTCAACATAGCCAAAAGAAAATGATGAGAATACTTATCTGTATATATCCACACTTGCACTGATTTTACTTATTCCTTGTGATACGTTCTTATCCCTCTGTGGTGTGAGATGATATCTCATTTTTGATTGGAACTGAAAATATCTGATGATAAAGGACATGGAATATTTTATGTGCCTTTTTGGCCATCTGTATTTTTTAAGGAAAGGCTCTCTCCATATCTTTTATATTTTTGTATTGACTTAGATGGGTTTTACTTGTTATAGTCAACTAAAAACTTCTATATCTTATTTAGACATGTAATCAGTTGGATATAGTGGGAATATTTTCTAACATTCTTTGGATAGTCTTTGTATCCTCTTTACAATATTTTTGGAGGTGTAAAAGCATCATTATTTAATATAGTCCTGTTTGTTTAAATTTGCTTTCATTTTCTTGGCCAGTGTGGTTTTAAAATTGAAGACTCCTTTAAGTATAATGTCATGGAATGTTCTGTTTATGTTTCCTTTTATATACCTTATAGTTTAAGGTATAATATAAAGGTCATTATTGCATTTTGATATGGCTTTTGTACATGGCATTTAATGGAGTTACTAGTACACATATTTTGCAAGTAGCTGATGAGATTTTCCAAGATCTATTGTTGAAGAGGATTTCTTTTATCCATTTTATATTTTTTATTCATTTCTCTCAAAATATTCAAGTATATTCCAGTGATACGAGGATGTCTTTATTTACTACTATGTTGTTTTAATTACTCCTGCTATAGAATAGAGTATGAAGTTGGGGAAAGTGATGCTTCCCATTTTCATTTTTTCCAAAGATTGCTTTGGTAGTTTGTGGAGGTTTGTTTTTCCATACAAATTTCAGTAGAGTTTGATTTATTTCTTTGCAAAATTGTCATGTCTATCCTGATGGCTTTAATTAAACTTGTGCAGAACTTTGTTAATTATTGTCATTTTACTGATGTTAATCCTCCCAATACATAAGCAGTGTATTTGTATTTGCATTTGCATTTGTATTTCCCTGTGCCCACTTATTTCTTCAAGCAGAGCTTTGAAATTTTTCTTCTATAATTCTTTTGCTTCATGATTTAACTTTCTTCCAAGGTACTTGATTTTCTTAGCCACAATTGTGAATTACCATGATCTTTTGTTTTAATATATATTTCATCATTTGTATATACAAATGCCAATAAATTTTTCATATTAATTTAGTAGCCTGCCACTTTACTATACAAATCAGTGGTTTCTAGAAACAGTTATGCAGCCTTTAAATTTTTCTATAGTATCATATAATCCACAAATAGTGAGAGCTTAACTTCTTACTTTCTACATTGAACATTATATTTATTATATCAATGCCTTGATATATTTTTATTGTGTAATTGTTATGGCAAATATTTTGTACTTTATTGACAAAAAAGCTAAGTGTAGACAGTCTTGTATTATGCCAGATATAAAAAGAAATGATTTGTATTTTCCCCCAAGGTGTAAATGTTGTTATGGGCTGTGGTAAACGGCTTTGTGAAACATTATTTCAATTCCCATCTTGTTGAGTTTTTATCATGAATGGGTGATTGATCTTGCTATGTTCTTTGTCTGTATTTATTGATATAATATTATGTTTTTGATTTGTTATTTCATATTTACTGGTTTGTATATGTTAAACCATCCTTGTATCTGAGAAGAATCCCAATTTTAGTCATAAACATTTTAGCCATCACCTTTTTATGGAATTATTGAATTCTATTTGCAAGTATTTTGGTGAGGATATTTGCATTTTTTCATCAAGAATGTTAACCCTTATTTCTCTTTTTATATGGTATTTCTGGCTGCTTTTGATATCCAGATGATCTTAACTTCATAGAAACATTTAAAAAGTATTTTTTATTTTATTTAATGAGCCTGAAAATAACTGGCATTAGAAAATATTTAAAGGTTTGAAAGGAGTCCTAATCCACTCCACCAAGCTTGAACAGGGCCTCCTACCCAGCCTTCCCTTAGCCTCCTTCTAGGTTCCAGTTCCATTATTAAAACCCCCTTCCTTCCCATCACTCTTTCTTTTTTCTAAATTTATTTCAATTTATATCATAGACATTCTGGTAGATTGTATCTAGCACGTATTTCCTGATACCCCAGCATGATAAACCACTAATTGCAAAAAGCAATGGGGAAGCTAAGGAAGGTATATACTTTGGGGATACAAAGAGAAATCCTAGAAAATCTAAAATCAACACTTAATGATTTGGTAATGGAAATCAAGGAGTCACTAGCCTGTGAAATTAAGAAATCTATAGTTGAACAATTCAACCAACATAAAGAAGAACTCTTTCAGAAGATGAAAAATCCATACAAATGAGACTAAAAGAACTAAAAAACATGGTAGCAAGTCATGATAGTAAAATTACACAGAGGAGAATTGCATAGACAAACTTAAAAACAAATTACAAGCCAGCAATGATATAGAAGTCAAAAAAGAAAGGAGAGACAAATACCTGGAAGAAAATTTAAGGTACTTAATGAACAAAGACAAGAAAAAAAGTTACCGAATATTAAGAATTTCAGAAAGGGGCAAAAATGGGAAAGAGGAAGAACAAGTAGTGAGGGAGATAATAACAGAGAACACCCCTACCCTTAAGAAAGAGGCTTCTCTACAAATCTAAAAAGAAAAATATTGCAAAACATAATGGACCACAATAGAACAACATCAAGACATTTAGTAATCCAAATGGCAAAAGAAACAAAGAGAGATATGAACTTTTTAAAGCAATAAGGGAGAAAAAAATAAGTTTAAAGGAAACAACATAACAATCAAACAAGATCTTTCATTTAAAACAACCAGGCAAGAAAAGAGTGGAATGACATATATAAACTACTGAATGAAAGAAACTTTCAACCTAGAGTCTACTACTTGGCAAAACTCTCATTTACATTTGAGGGAGGGTTAATAACATTCCTAGACAAAAAAAAATTTGCAATATTTGAGCTAACCAAACAGACCCTAAATGAGTTACTCAAAGAGCAACTACACAAACTGAAATTCCAATTGTACCAACTACAACCCTATAAAATATAATAACACAACAGTCCTTTCTGTCAATAATTTTTAAATATATATGGATTAAATTCTCCCTTCAAGAACAGATACAGCTGTTTAGATTGAGCTGGTGTAAAATCAATTGCTCTTTTATAGATATCTATAATAGTGTTCTAATATTGATAATAGGGTTCTAATGTTTTTATCCACTAAAATGGTTGCAGAATGCATTTGGAAGCCATGGACTCCCAATACAGTGCTCAGTATAAGTAGTTTTAATGTCTTATTTTTTTTTTTGGCCTTTGGGCCAAAGCTCTGGAGTTACTCCTAGCTGTGTGTTCAGAAATCGCTCCTGGCTTGGGGAATCATATGGGATGCCAGGGATTGAACCCAGGACTGTCCTGGGTCAGCCGTGTACAAGGCAAACACACTAATGCTGTACCAGAGCTCCAGCCCCTCTTAATTGTACTACGTCTATAATAACTCCTTGATATTTCTGTACAAAATTGTACTTGGAGATATTAGTTGGTCACCCATTTTCACATTGTAGTGATATACTATATAAGCTCAGGCTGGGCTCATTATAATATTTTTACCACAAAAATTCTAATATATTCATATTACTCTTGATTATGCCTGCTAATATAATCTAATGTTTGTGTCATGGATAGAAATAGATATGCAACTGCATGTCATAAACTTCTTTTACATAGTTCATTTATTAAATATGTTATGGTAATCTGTTTTCAATTGTAGGTAGTTTACCATTACATCATAATGCTCATGATTTTAGATTGATTTTATGAAAAGAATCTGGATCCTCAAGACCCTCTAGGCAATATTTTATGGCATAAAATATTCTTATAGTGCTCATTACCATATCATTTAGGTTCCTAAAATTGAAAATTATGATTTTTTAGAATACTCTATACACAATCTAAATCTAATCCATGAACCTTTTTTTCAGAAAAGTTTACCTTCAACAATCATGATTGGCATAGAAAATGGAAATCCTTTATATTCAACTTGCCAGTTTTATATATTTTTAAGTGTTCTCTTCCATTTCTTCTGGGTCAGCTTTTCAACTGTAACCCATGGATCAATCTTCAAGTCTGTTTATGTATGCACATGAGTTATGATTTGGTCACCTTAATGTCTGTCTAATGACCGTATGTAATATATGTAATATCTGTTTATATTTTATACTGTCCCCTCTGTTATAAATATCCACTCCTCCCTTTGCTTACCATTTACAAATTATTTTCTAACCCTTCATTCTTTCATCCCTCATCTAATAACCCTGATCATTACCCTCAGTTCTTATCTTCTCAGGAAGTGGAACATTCCCCTCACCCCAGCTAGCTGCCAAACACCTTTCAAAGTAAAAAAGATAGATTCTCAGCCCAAGAAGAAGCTGCCACTACTGCTGTTGCTGATTTGCTCTGGTCAGTCCCTTATCCCCCACCACCTTTCAATGTGGACTGTTACTTACTACCGGATTCTGATTCAAAGAAGCTCCCATATCGAGGACATTTCCTAATATATGACTTATGGAAGTCATGTTTTTAGATTCCACAAGACCAAATCACAGGATGAAGCTATGCTCTGGATATTACCCACAGACTATTTTGAAAGACTTAGAGGGGACATGCATATCTCCTTTGAATATTTCTTTAGATATATTTCCTTAATAAGTATAACCCTTATTGTATAATCTATTATGTAGCAGCAATTTCCCCCATTTGTTGAATTTATTTAGTGAAAAATTCTAGTGGATAAGTTTCTCTGTTGTTCTGAGTTCATATTAAAACCAAATTATAGGGACTACTTAGTTTGTTATCTTTAACCCTATATGTATTAATAGAGATAGGAACATGTAAATTTTATATTGCAGGTGTGACACCAGGCGGGGAAAATCCGTGAAAGTACACCGGCCCAGTGGGGCTCAACTGTGAAAGACTGTGAGTGTGACCTGTCTATGTTTGTCTAATATCCTCTTGCGTGAAACTCTTGCGAGTGGGGCAAAAAGAGCCTCCAGAAACCTCGTAATAAGGATGAAATGGACATTAAGAAAACAACCCCATTCACAATAGTGCCGCACAAACTCAAATATCTTGGAATCAACTTGACTAAATATGTGAAGGACCTATACAAAGAAAACTATAAAACTCTGCTCCAAGAAATAAGAGAGGACACACGGAAATGGAAACGCATACCCTGCTCATGGATTGGCAGGATTAACATCATCAAAATGTCAATACTCCCCAAGGCATTATACAGATTTAATGCCATCCCTCTAAAGATACCCATGACATTCTTCAAAGAAGTGGATCAGACACTTTTGAAATTCATTTGGAACAATAAACACCCTCAAATAGCTAAAGCAATCATTGGGAAAAAGAATATGGGAGGAATTACTTTTCCCAACTTTAAACTGTACTACAAAGCAACAGTTATCAAAACAGCATGGTATTGGAATAAGGATAGGTCCTCAGATCAGTGGAATAGGCTTGAATACTCAGAAAATGTTCCCCAGAGATACAACCATCTAATTTTTGATAAAGGAGCAGGAAATCCTAAATGGAGCAGGGAAAGCCTCTTCAACAAGTGGTGTTGGCACAATTGGATAGCCACTTGCAAAAAATTAAACTTAGACCCCCAGCTAACATCATGTACAAAGGTAAAATCCAAATGGATTAAAGACCTCGATATCAGCCCCAAAACCATAAGATATATAGAACAGCACATAGGCAAAACACTCCAGGACATTACAGGCATCTTCAAGGAGGAAACTGCACTCTCCAAGCAAGTGAAAGCAGAGATTAACAGATGGGAATATATTAAGCTGAGAAGCTTCTGCACCTCAAAGGAAATAGTGCCCACGATACAAGAGCCACCCACTGAGTGGGAGAAACTATTCACCCAATACCCATCAGATAAGGGGCTAATCTCCAAAATATACAAGGCACTGACAGAACTTTACAAGAAAAAAACATCTAACCCCATCAAAAAATGGGGAGAAGAAATGAACAGACACTTTGACAAAGAAGAAATACACATGGCCAAAAGACACATGAAAAAATGTTCCACATCACTAATCATCAGGGAGATGCAAATCAAAACAACGATGAGATACCACCTCACACACCAGAGAATGGCACACATCACAAAGAATGAGAATAAACAGTGTTGGCGGGGATGTGGAGAGAAAGGAACTCTTATCCACTGCTGGTGGGAATGCTGTCTAGTTCAACCTTTATGGAAAGCGATATGGAGATTCCTCCAAAAACTGGAAATCGAGCTCCCATAGGATCCAGCTATACCACTCCTAGGAATATACCCTAGGAACACAAAAATACAATACAAAAACCCCTCCCTTACACCTATATTCATTGCAGCTCTATTTACCATAGCAAGACTCTGGAAACAACCAAGATGCCCTTCAACAGACGAATGGCTAAAGAAACTGTGGTACATATACACAATGGAATATTATGCAGCTGTCAGGAGAGATGAAGTCATGAAATTTTCCTATACATGGATGTACATGGAATCTATTATGCTGAGTGAAATAAGTCAGAGAGAGAGAGAAAAACGCAGAATGGTCTCACTCATCTATGGGTTTTAAGAAAAATGAAAGACACCCTTGTAATAATAATTTTCAGACACAAAAGAGAAAAGAGCTGGAAGTTCCAGCTCACCTCAGGAAGCTCACCACAAAGAGTGATGAGTTTAGTTAGAGAAATAACTACATTTTGAACTGTCCTAATATTGAGAATGTATGAGGGAAATGTAGAGCCTGTTTAGGGTACAGGCGGGGGTTGGGTGGGGAGGAGGGAGATTTGGGACTTTGGTGATGGGAATGTTGCACTGGTGATGGGTGGTGTTCCTTTTATGACTGAAACCCAAACACAATCATGTATGTAATCAAGGTGTTTAAATAAAAAAAATTATGCATTAAAAAAAATTTATATTGCAGTGTGATCTTATACCCTGAACACTGGTCATAGGGTCTTGAATTAGGCTTCAGAGATCGAATATTGAACATTCATCACTAAACATTATACCCCGTCTAGGGAAAGTGCATGGTTTTCTACACCAGTACCAGGAATCAGATTTCAACCAGGTAAGGCCCTACTGCTTGCTGCGCAGGCATTGACTTACTCTTGAGTGGGTTCATATGATACCCTGAGGACTTGGTAATAACAACCTGCTTTCAGGGCAGAGTTCTCTGCATTGCCAATTAATGGTGAGATAAAACCAGAAGTCATTGTGAATCACCCTAATTTATAATTTGTACAAAAACAGACTCTTTAACGACAGAAACCTTACAGCAACAACCATGATAGTAAGGAGCTTTTACGGGGACCACAGAGAAAGATTTTTGGATTAGGTAATTTAGTTTGCTTGGAGGCTGAAGTTGGTGTTAGGCCAGGATAACTCATGGGTATGATCTCCCTTTTCTTTTAGGTAAAAATTTTATCCTTTATATTTTCCTAATATTTTGCTCTTTCTATGCAAACAACAAAGAGTCATTTTTTCGTGATCAAAATATTTATCTCAGGAAGAATTAATACTCCTAAATATATGTGTAACAAATGAGAAATCAGAAAAAATATTTAGAACAGCTATTGAGGTATGCTAATGAAGAAAATAGTGGCAACACAATAGTAACTAGAGATTTCAACACCACTTTTTTTTTTACCTCTGGAATGATCAACTATACTAGAACTCAAAAAAAATATGGACTTTGAAGGAAGAAATTAAAGAAATTGGTTTATAAGATGTAAATGGGGTTTTCCATTCCTCTAAAAGCTGAATATGTATATTTCTCCAATACACAGAAGACATACTCAAAGATAGACCAAATTCTGGAACCATCCAAAAAAACTTCATAAAATCAAATTTATAAAAATCAAAATGATATAAATTTTATTAAGCATCTTTTCAGACCTTGTTGCACTGGAAAATAGAAGTTAGTTACAAACAGAAACAGAAATAAATTTACACATGGACATTGAACAGTTCACTATACAATTATCAGTAGGTCAGAGATAAAATAAAAGTGGGACTCAAACATATTCTAAAACAAACAGGGCATACATTAATATCTTGTGGAACAAAGCAAACACAATTTTTTTTATTTTTATTGTGGCCAAAGTTAATTACAAAGCTTACACAGTGATATTTAAGATACACAGTGACAATAAATGAGGGCCTTTCCACCACCAGTGTTGTCCTCCCTTCATCTTTGTTCCCAAGCATATATCCCCTATCTTCCTCCTTTATCCCCCAGAATGCTAGTGTAACTAAAAGCATATATTTTAACAGTAATGAAAACTTTCTTTGCAGTTTCAGATATTTTTACTAGTGGTTTTTTAAAGGTTTTGAGTCAAAGGAACACTGTAAAAACAATGTTAGTGTGGCAATTATTGTTTACATAGGCCCACTAAAGTATGGGGGTTATGGAAAGGAAAAACTTTGGCCTAAGACAAGGAGACCCTACCCCTGAAGTTTCCTGACATAAGACCATTTCTAGGCTCCAGGCAAACTAGTTTGTCCAATCCCAGTCATTGTCTGTAGTGCCCATACAGTTATATTTTTTTTCATTACACAGAATTATTTATGATACATAGTGACAATGAATGAAGGGCATTCCCACCACCAATGTTATCCTCCCTCCACTCTTGCTCCCAGCATGTCTCCCACATCTCCCTCCTTTACCCCCCAGAATCCTAATGCAAATGGTCTCCGCCTTACAGCTTGTTATAGGTTGGGTAACTATTCTGTTTGGTGTTCCAGTCTGGTCATTTTTTTATTTACAATATATGTTCATATGACTGGTCCTGGTATCATTCTTTTCCCCCCTCAATTTATGAGGCTGAATGATTCAAATTATGCTATTTGTTGGAGGTAAAAGGTTAAGGAAAAAAGAAAAAATTTGGTATCAACTACTAAAACAAAAAGAAATCACCGAATAATATCCACTACTTGTGCCACTGTTAATATGACAACAAGGACAGCGAGGAAATGAAAACTTGACCTAAGACCAGGAGATCCTATCATATCCCCTAACACTAAGTGAAACCATAAGATGTATTGTCCTTTGAACTATGAAAAATAAAAGCACTAACTGCAGAAAACTGACTTTGACAATTGTGACTGATCACAACGTACCTTGAGACCATTAAGGAAAACCCTACCCTAGGCTATAGCCCAAGTCTTTTACAAAAATCAAGAACCCTAGTACAGAGGCCCAATTCTGACAACAGAGACTGAGCAGAACCATTGGAACCATAATTTCCTAGACTTCAGCTTAGGGAATGAGCAAAAACATGGAGCACATGATACAGAAAACTGAACACACCAACAATGGTGGAACAGTACCTCTAGAACCTTAAAGACTCTATCCTAAGCCCTGTCCTAGGACCTGCGCAAATACCAAGATTTCTTGCTATAGTGGCCTTATTTCCTCATCCACAACTGAGAAGAAAGGTTCCTGACACCAAAAAAAAAAAAAAAAAAAAAAAAAGAAAAGAAAAGAAAAACCAAACCTGGGATATGGAAATGAGAGGGTATGGAGTCAGTGGTTGTTCCCATGACAATATGCTTCAAGAGTGGAGAAACCCTGAATCTGAATCTCTTAGGCCACAGGAATTTCCTTCCTTCCCCAATGCTTGCTGTGCCTATACAAAAACAAAAACAAAAACAAAAAAACAAAAAAACAAAAAAAAAAGGTGGGGTAACACAAACCCTGCCACTGCAGCACTTTTTCTGCTGTTGTTTTGTTTTATTTTTTTTATATTATTTTTCTTCTCCTTTTTTTCTTCCACAGTTATATTTTTCACAGTCTCTGTTGTTGGTCTCATGTTTCTGTATTGAAGGTCCTGGAATCTGTATATCCTACATTGAAGTTAGGATGGTGCGGAGCAGTGTCTAATTTTAACTCACAAGTAATGGGCAGTGCAGAAAGCCCTGTCAAGTACGCAGGTCATTGTTGTTGTTTAATCTTCTCAGTGTTAAGGGAAGACTCTTGGTTTTGAGTAAATCAATGTCAGAGTAGAAGTATGGTCTTCCCTGGTAGAGGATTGCTTCCAGGTGATGTCATAGACAACTTTGGATGATTCATAGATGGCATCCCTGGTTCAGGGGTGACTGGAAAATGTTCAAACCTCTGAGGCCTGTTCAGGTCATCATGTCAATGTTCAGGGTTTGTAAGGTTCCATTGCAGCACAAGATTTGTGTGTTCCTATCTCTATTAGATAAGAACTTATTTGTATGTATAGTATTTTCCATTTAATGTGCCCATGAAAACAAGGAATAATGCCACCTGGCGTTATCAACGCATAAGGGAACCGCAAGAACAGGTCCAACATTCCCCCTTGACCTGGTTTAAACATAAGCATTAAACTGAGGAACTCTTTCACCAAAATTTCTTATTGAACAATTCACAAAGAGAAAAAAAAAATAAAATGTGGGGAAAATAAACAATCTAATTTAAGACTGTGGACACTATTGTCACCTTTTAATAAAATTTATTTGTTCCCATCTTTATAAGATAAGAACGTGTTTGTATATAATTTCCCATTTTAATGTACCTATGCAAAGGAAGAACAATATCACATGGCAAGATTGATGCCTATGGGGATGCTAGAACAAGTCCAACAATCCAATTGACTTGGTTTTTATATAAACGTTAAATGGAGGGACAGTTCTACAAACTTCCTTATTTAACAAATAACAAAGGGAAGGAAAGATAGAGAGTGACTCTTTCACCAAAATACCTTATTGAACAGTTCACAAAGAGGAGAAAAGATAAAACGTGGGGAAAATAAACAATCTAACTTAAGACAGTGGACTCAACTGTCACAGTTTCTGGGAACTATTCAGAAACCAAGTATGGTAGCAGCCACAGTTACACAATGAAAGAAGGAAGAGGCCAAGAGGCCACTGAGAGTAAATAAGTAGGTAAAGAGTACTGGCTACTTCCAAGTCTGAGAGTCCATCCTCTCATTTTTATTTTAAAAATATATGGTACCCCCACCTGAACTGGTCTCTTCCCAACCTGAGAGTCCATCCTCCCATTTTTATTTTAAATATGGTACGCACGGTTTTTGAAAAGGAGACCAATGAAAAAAATACCAGTGAATGTCACGACATATTATCCCGACATACACCAGTGAGAAAAATACCAGTGAGTGTCACGACGTATTATCCAGACATACACCAGTGCTGCATCGGCCCGCCATCCACCCCATATGTCCTCCCATCCCCTTAGTGTCAGGAGAGAAAAGGGGAAAGTCTGAGGACCACGATAGAGTCCACCTGGGCAGGCAACCAGGGAAGGCCTGGAGTAAGGGTAGGAAATAGGGGAACGGCTAGAGGCCTGCCAAGCCAGCAAACACAATTTTAAGAGAAAAGTTTATGGCTTGCAAGCATTCATTAAGAGGGAATACACAAAGAAAGTCCCAATAAATAATATACTGCACAGTTTGAAAAATTTGATAAAATGTAACAAAAGGAGCCCAGTGCAGGAAGGAAAAAGGAAATAATAAAATATAGAGTACAAATTAATTAATCCTCCACAAATCCAAAAAGATAAATAATATCAAGAGCTGGTTCATTGAAAAAAATAAAAAAATTGATGTCACTAGTTAGACTCAGAGAAAGAAAGGAAAAGAGAAAGCCATAATATGCCAAATCTTAAAAGAAATGGAGGATGTCACAACAGTCACTGGATATCAAATAATGCTTAATGATTGCTCTGAGAGTTTTATTGCCATGAAATAAGAAAAACTAACAGAAATTGATAAATTATTAGACTCCCATAACCTCCCCCATCTGAATCAAGATGATTTGAAATATCTGAATAGACATATCATTATAAATAAAATTAAAATTGCAATAAAAGACTTTCTATAAACAATATCCCAGGCCCAAATGAATTTACAGGTAAATTCTTTTGAAGTTTTAAAGAGGGCCTACTACTATTTATTTACAGATTCTTCCAGCTCTTCAGCCCCTTCCAGGAAACTGAAGAAAAGTAAACATGCCCAAATTGTTTCTATAATACTCACATGCCTCTGACAACAAAAGTAGATAAACATCACACACATAATAGAATTACAGGTTAATGTCTTTGATAAATATATATGCAAATGTTCTCCACAAATTACTCACATATAAAATCAGAAATTCATAAAAAATATTATGCAATATGACCAAGTAAACTTAATTTCAGGGAAGCAAGAATAGATTAACATATGCAAGTCGATTAAAATAATTCATTGTATAAAGAAAAAATAAAAACAATATGATTATATCAATGGTTGAAAAGAGTATTTTGACAAAAATCCGCATGGCTTCTTAATAAAAAAAAATCCTCAAAAATAAAAATTGAGGGGCCGGAGAGATAGCATGGAGGGTAAGGCATTTGCCTTTCATGCAGAAGGTCATCGGTTCGAATCCCGGCGTCCCATATGGTCCCCCGAGCCTGCCAGGAGCGATTTCTGAGCATGAAGCCAGGAGTAACCCCTGGGCGCTGCCGGGTGTGACCCAAAAAAACCAAAAAAAAAAAAAAAAAAAAAATAAAAATTGAAGTAAATTTTCTTTACATGAACAAAACTATTTACCAAAATCCCACAGCAAATATTTTACATAATAGAGGAAAACAAAGCCTTTTCTCTAAGATGAAATACATGACAAGTTTGTAAACTCTCACCATTTCTATTCAGTGGGGTACTAGAAATACTTGTAATAAGAATTAGACAGCAAAAATGTATCAAATTATAGAAAAGAAAAAGTTCTCACTTTTTGCACATGACATAAGACTATATAAAGACAAATCTAAAGACTACAAAAAATAATAAATTTATGCTGTAAAATGGCAGGATACAAAATTAATATGCAAAAATCCCAAACTCTTCTTTATACAAATGATTAAATGGCTGAAATATATTTTACAAAAATATCCCATTTACTATTGTGCCTCATTCCAGTATCTATATATCAGCATAACTAAAGAGAAAAAGGACCTATATAATAAGAATGACAAAACAATATTTCATAAAATAAAAGAAAGTATTTGGAGATAAAAATTCACTCTTTTTTTTATAAACCTAAAGTAGAAGCTACTTTATGCTAAACTTAACATTTTTAAATAAGAGGTCAAGATAATATAAGTCTATGGTTAGTATAAGTATAGGTTTAAGGCATATGTTTTTTTTAGGTTTGTGTAGAATAAGATGCTTTTAATAATTATAGCATAACTTTTGCATAGGTGATTGTTTCTTTGGGTCTAATTGTTTCACTGAGTCTAATATCATAATTTTTATAACTTAAGTTTAGAATTAAGATAGGGCTAGTGATAGGTTTATATTTTTGTAAGTTTTGTGTTTAACCTAAAACTAATAGCAATTTAATTTTGCTGTACTGCAATTTAAAAAGGCAAATTAAATATTAGAAATCATGAAATTTTGGGTAATTTGCAGATTATGGCCTAGATTTGGGTAAGGACTAGGTTTAGATTTGTATTGAGGGGAAATGTGTTTTTTTTTCTTTTATTCGGTTCATACTTAAAATAGACATTAACGTGCATAAGAATTCGTTCAGAAGTTTTGTTTTTACTATAGTCAGACCCTCCAATGGTCTAAGGGACAGTGAACTGGCCCCCTGTTTAAAAAGTTTGAGGACCCCTAGTAGGGTTATTGTAGGAGTTAGGTGTTATATTTTACTTTGTTCAGAGTTAGCAATGGTTAGTTAACCACAGGCTATTGTTACATTCAGTCTGATTTGTAGATGTTGACACTGACTAACATTAAGTTTAGTATAGATTTTGGTTAAGAAAAAGTTAGGGAGTACTGAGTGGTTGCACAAACTGTAAGATGTCTGCCTTGCCCATCCTAGCCTAGGACGGACCAAGGTTTGATCCCCTGGAATTCCATATGGGCCCCCAAGCCAGGAGCCGTTTCTGAGCACTTAGCCAGGAGTAACCCCTGAGTGTCACCAGGTGTGGCCCAAAAAAATCAACAACAACAACAAAAAATTTAAAAATTACTGTTAAATTTTGTTCAGTGTTAGGTGATGGAGTTTTCTATGCTTAAAGGTAAAAAAAATTGTCTAATTAATAGGTTAAAATCTAGGCTTGAATCTGGTTTATCCTAAAGTTAGGACTCACATTAGGAATAGGTTTAGTGACAAGATTAGGGTAGTTTTCTTCTGGCATGAGGCATTTGTTGTTGTTGTAGTTGTTGTATTCATCCTCAAAATGGATTTAAAGAAGGTTAAGTGCTTAAGGTCAATTGCTAGGTTATGGTTAGGCAGGGTAAGTTTGTGAAGAGAGTTGGTGCTTAGTTTTATTTTGTTCAATGTTGCAATTGCAATTTAAGATTTGGGTGATTGTTCTGGGAATTTTTTATCCAATAATATAGAATGAGCTTCCAGAGAAGAAATGTGTTTTCATTTCTGTGCCCAATCTGTACAATCAAGGTGTTCAAATAATTTTCGTGCTTAAATAAAATTGAAGAAGCATGCATTTACAAGAATTGTTCCTTAAGAACTCATTCTCACTTGAAAACAACTTGCTTGCTTGGCTCTATGTCATTTTGCTTACATTTTCTACACTAGAGAAATTTGTGTTCTCTCCTGAATACACATTTTCTTTTTTGTATAGATAAAATGTATATTTTAATTTTAAATAATATCTTTATTTAAACACCATATTACAAATATGCTTGTAGTTTGGTTTCATAAAAAGAACACCCCCCTTCACTAGTGCAACATTCCCATCACCAATGCCCCCATCTTTGTTCTCCCCCCACCCCACCCCTGCCTGTATTTGAAACAGGTTTTCTACTTCTCTCACTCATTGTCATTGTTATTATAGTTCTCAGTGTAGTTAGTTATCTAACTGCACTTACCATTTTTTTGTGGTGAACTTTATATTATGAACCAGTCCTTCTGGTCCTAATCTCTGGGGATTATTTCAATAATGTTTTTTATTTTTCTTAAAACCCATAAATAAGTGAGATATTTTGAGTCTCTCTCCCTATGACTTCTTTCACTCAGTTCAATAGATTTCATGTCTATATAGGAAAATTTTATGACTTTATTTCTCCTGGTAGTTGCATACTATTCTATTGTGTGTGTGTGTGTGTGTGTGTGTGTGTGTGTGTGTGTGTGTGTGTGTGTATATATATATATATATATATATATATATATTACCATAGTTTCTTTAGCCATTCATCTGTTGAAAGGCATCTTGTTTGTTTCCAGAGTCTGGCTATTGTGAATAGCACTGCAATAAAGATAGGTGTGAGGAAGGAATTTTTGTATTGCCTTTTTAAATTCTTGGGGTATATTCTTAGGAATGATGTAGCTGAATCATATGGGAGCTCAATTTCAAGTTTTTGAGAAATCTCCATATTGTATTCCATAAGAGCTAGACTAGATTGCATTTTGACCAGCAGTGAATGAGAGTTCCTATTGCACTACTTCCCCACCAGCACTGATTGTTCTTGTTCTTTGAATGTGTGCCAGTCTCTGTGGTATGAGATGGTACATCATTTTTGTTTTGATTTGCATCTCCCTGAGGATTAGTAATGTAGAATATTTTTATGTACCCTTTGTTCATTTGTATTATTTTAAGATGTTGTTCATTTCTTCACCCCATTTTTTGATGGGGTTAGATAATTTTTTCTTGTAAAATTCTGTCAGTACCATGTATATCTTAATATATTAGCCCTTTATCTATATGGGTTTTTGGTGAATCGTTTCTCCCAATCTGTGGTGGCTTTTTTTTTTTTTTATCTTAGGCACTATTTCCTTTGAGGTGAAGAAGATTCTTAGTTTAATATATTCCCATCTGTTAATCTGTTTTCACTTGTTGTGAGAGTGCAGTTTCCTCCTTGGAGAAGCCTTTAGTCTCAATGTCTTAGTGATTTACATATTTACATATGTATTGTTCTACACATGTTTGGTTTGATAGCAAGGTCTTTAATCCATTTGCATTTGACCTTTGTGCAGGGTGTTAGATGGAGATCTGTGGTTTTTTTTTTTTTTTTGAAAGTGGCTCTGACCAATTATCCCAACACTACTTGTTAAAGAGGATTTCTTTGCCTCATTTTGCATTTATTGCCCCTTTTTTCATACCTTTACTCCTCTCACATGCAACTTCTTTTTTTCTTTTTTTTTCTTTTTTTTGGGGGGCCACACCCGTTTGATGCTCAGGGGTTACTCCTGGCTAAGCACTCAGAAATTGCCCCTAGCTAGGGGGGAACAATATGGGATGCCAGGGGATAAAACCGCAGTCTGTTCCTTGGCTAGTGCTAGCAAGGCAGACACCTTACCTCTAGTGCCACTTCACAGGCCCCTATCATGAAACTTTCTATGCAACTTTCTTTCATTAAAAACGTATATTGAAAATTAAGTATATTGTTTTACAAAATACAAAACAACAAAAACATACACAGAAATACATGTATCAGAGGAGCAAAAATGATCAAAATAAACAGCTGAAGGAAAATATGGAATTTTATGGAATCCACAATTATTATTATTGACAAATTTTCATTCACTGTAAAAATAAAGCATTTATTCATAAGTAAAATTTGAAATTACTGAACTCATATGATGGCAGCATAAAATATAAATATATTATATTTTATTTTATTTTGTTTTATTTTATTTACTTATTTTTTTTTGGTTTTGAAACTACACTTGTGTCCAGGGTTTCTCCTTTGAGCTCATAAATTACTCCTGAAGTTTCAGAGAACCAAATGGGATTCCAGGGATTAAACTTCAGTGGCTGAGTGCAAGTCAAATGACCTACCTGCTGGTCCCTGTTTGTTTTATTTGCTCTGGTCACTGTTTGTTTTATTTTATTTTTTAAATAAATTTATTTTTAATTATGAGAACAAAGATGCAAACAAAGAGGACAAGGTAAAGTGGAAGGACAATCACCCATAAACAGAATTCTTAGAAGAAAACCCCTTGCTGATACCTTAATTTTGAACTTTCAGCCAAAGAACATTAAGAAGACAATTCTTTATGTACTATTGTGGCGTTTCACCTTCTTTTTCCCCTTCATCTTTCAAACCAAGGATGAAAGCCTCTAGAAGAACTCCACCCATTTCCAGAGTATCTGATTCTTTTGTTCTTTTTCTTTTCTCCAGGTTATTACTTTTCTCTTCTTCAAACAAAACTGCATAACTTGAACTATCTAGTCCCGTCTCCCAATTGGGGCAGGGGAATAAGGGAGATAACAAGATCAAATAGGTGTAAGACCACTAAGTAGTAAGCTAGGCACAGAGGGGACCACTTATTCTAGCAGCCCAGGGGGTAAGGGAAGTGGTTATGGGAAGAAGTACGGGAAAGAGGGGGAGGGAGGACGTTTCAGTGATGGGAATTCCCCTGATTTTATGTTAATATGTACCTAAAATATTATTGTCAATGATATGTAAGCCAGTATGATTAAAATAAAAATTATATTTAATAAAAAAACAAGAAAAAACAAAAAAATTTTAATCAAATTTAAATATATCATTTAAATTAAAGTACTTGGATTTACAAAAAAAAAAGAAATGTAAAATAGAACCCATGTACATTTACTTTGTCCTTTAAATCCCCAGATTGTAGTACATTATAACATTTCTTAGCTGTACACAAAGCGATCTAAGGCCATAAAACTTACGTAACTCCTTAAACTTTGAAGGCATAGTATTTTCTTACATTTCCTTGTTTATGCATATTAGTTTAAGTTAACCTCATAAGTTTAAGTTTTTTTTTTTTAAGGATTGGAGTCAATTTTCAGCCTTATTTCATCCTGTGTGTGGCTCATCTGCGAATGGCTCACCTTCCCTGGAGCCTTCCCTGGAAGTTAAACAGCCTAATACTGAATAACTAGTGGGTCCGAGATGAAATCAAAGAGGAAATCAAAACCTTTCTGAAAACAAATGATAATCAAATGTCTGCCCAAAAACAAAGCCCAGGTCCAGATGGATTTATTAATGAATTCCTTCAAACCTTTCAAGAGGAACTACAACCAATCCTGGCAAGACTCTTTCATGAAATCAGAAAAACAGGAACACTTCCAAATAGCTTTTATGAAGCCAACATCACCTTGATACCTAAACCAGACAGAGATGCTACCAAAAAAGAAAATTACAGACCAATATCGCTGATGAATACAAATGCAAAGATCCTCAACAAAATCCTTGCAAATAGGATTCAATGCCTCATTAAAAAGATCATCCACTGGGCCCGGAGAGATAGCACAGCAGCGTTTGCCTTGCAAGCAGCTGATCCAGGACCAAAGGTGGTTGGTTCGAATCCCAGTTTCCCATATGGTCCCCCGTGCCTGCCAGGAGCTATTTCTGAGAAGACAGCCAGGAATAATCCCTGAGCATCACCAGGTGTGGCCCAAAAAAAAAAAAAAGATCATCCACTACGATCAAGTAGGTTTCATCCCAGGAATGCAAGGCTGGTTTAACATTCGTAAATCTATCAACATAATACACAACATCAATAACAAGAAAAATAGAAAACACATTTATCATATTAATAGATGCAGAGAAAGCATTTGATAAGGTCCAACGCCCTTTCTTGATCAAAACTCTCAGCAAGATAGGAATGGAAGGAACCTTCTCAGTATAGTTAAGGCCATCTACCACAAGCCAGAGACAAATATTGTCCTCAATGGAGAAAAACTAAAGGCTTTCCTCTAAATTCTGGCACAAGACAGGGCTGTCCTCTTTCACCACTCCTACTCAACATAGCACTGGAAGTACATGCAATAGCGATTAGGCAAGAAAAAGATATCAAGGGAATCCAGATAGGAAAGGAAGAAGTCAAGGTCTCGCTGTTTGCAGATGACATGATACTCTACTTAGAAAACCCTAAAGTCTCTATAAAAAGCTTCCAGAAACAATAGACTCATATAGCAAGGTGGCAGGCTACAAAATTAAAACACAAAAATCAATGGCCTTTCTATACACCAATGGTAATAAAGAAGAAATGGACATTAAGAAAACAACCCCATTCACAATAGTGCCACACAAACTCAAATATCTTGGAATCAACTTGACTAAAAATGTGAAGGACCTATACAAAGAAAACTATAAAACTCTGTTCCAAGAAATAAGAGAGGACATGCGGAAATGGAAATGCATACCCTGCTCATGGATTGGCAGGATTAACATCATTAAAATGGTAATACTCCCCAAAGCACTGTACAGATTTAATGCGATCCCTCTAAAGATACCCATGACATTCTTTAAAGAAGTGGATCAGGCACTTTTGAAATTCATTTGGAACATTAAACACCCTAGAATAGCTAAAGCAATCATTGGGAAAAAGAATATGGGAGTAATTACTTTCCCCAACTTTAAATTTTACTACAAAGCAATAGTTATCAAAACAGCATGGTGTTGGAATAAACACAGGCCCTTAGATCAGTGGAAAAGGCTTGACTACTCAGAGAATGTTCCCCAGACATACAATCACCTAATTTTTGATAAAGGAGCAGGAAATTTTAAATGGAGCAGGGAATGCTTCTTCAACAAATGGTGTTGGCACAACTGGCTAGCTACTTGCAAAAATTAAACTTAGACCCCCAGCCAATATCATGTATGAAGGTGATATCCAAATGGATGAAAGACCTCAATATCTGACCGAAACCATAAGATATATAGAACAACAAATAGGTAAAACACTCCAGGACATTGAGACTAAAAGCATCTTTAAGTAGGAAATTGCACTCTCCAAGCAAGTGAAAGCAGATAATAACATGTGGGAATATATTAAACTGAGAAGCTTCAGCACCTCAAAAGAAATAGCACCCAGGATACAAGAGCCCCCCACTGAGTGGGAGAAACTATTCACCCAATACCCATCACATAAGGGGCTGGTCTCCAAAATATACAAGGTACTGACAGAACTTTACAAGAAAAATACATCTAATCCCATCAAAAAATATGGGGAGAAGAAATGAACAGACACTTTGACAAAGAAGGAATACAAATGGCCAAAAGACACATGAAAAAGTGCTCCACATCACTTATCATCAGGGAGATGCAAATCAAAACAACTATGAGGTACCACCTCACACCCCAGAGATTGGCACACACCACAAAGAATGAGAACAAGCAGTGTTGGCTGGGATGGGGAGAGAAAGGAACTCTTATCCACTGCTGGTGGGAATGCCATCTAGTTCAACCTTTATGGAAAGCGATATGGAGATTCCTCCAAAAACTGGAAATCGAGCTCCCATATGACCCAGCTATACCACTCCTAGGAATATAACCTAGAAATACAAAAATACAGTACAAAAACCCCTTCCTCACACCTATATTCATTGCAGCACTATTTACCATAGCAAGACTCTGGAAACAGCCAAAATACCCTTCAACAGATGAATGGCTAAGGAAACCGTGGTACATATACACAATGGAATATTATGCAGCTTTCAGGAGAGATGAAGTCATGAAATTTTCCTATACATGGATGTACATGGAATCTATTATGCTGAATGAAATAAGTCAGAGAGAGATAAAGATACAGAATCTTCTCACTCATCTGTGGGTTTTAAGAAAAATGAAAGACGTTCTTGCAATAATAATTTTCAGACACACAAAATAAAGAGCTGGAAGTTACTGCTCACCTCAAGAAGCTCACCACAAACAGGGATGAGTTTAGTTAGAGAAATAACTACTTTTTGAACTATCCTAATAATGAGAATGTATGAGGGAAATAGAAAGCCTGTCTAGAGTACAGGCGGGGTTTGGGTGGGGACGAGGGAGATTTGGGACATTGGTGATGGGAATGTTGCACTGGTGATTGGTGGTGTTCTTTACATGAGTGAAACCCAAACACAATGTATGTAATAAAGTTGGTTAAATAAAAAAAATCACAAATGAGTTAAAAATAAAAGGATTAGAGTCAAAGAAGCAAGTAAAAACGGTGTTATAGTTTCAGTTTTTGATTGCAAAACCAAATTTTTTTGTTTTATTTTTTGGGCCACACTCAGTGATGATCAAGGTTTATTCCTGGCTCTACACTTAGTATTCACCCTTTACAGTTTTGGGGGACCATAGATGATGCCAAACATTGAACCATCGTCAATCACATGTAAGACAAAAAACTTTCCTGCTCTACTATTGCACTAGACTTGAACATGTTGCATTTAAACTTGCTTTTATGACATTAGAAGAGTCAATACTTAGATTTATTTGAGATTTCTTTCAATATTCGATTATTTTCATAATCAACAAAACTAACACTTCATTATCTTCAATGAAATAACCTAAGATCTCAAAATACTAAAGAGAAATACAACATTTTTTGCAACTTACTATTTGTAGAATTAGATCAGGTCAATGCTTAGAGATAAAGTCAATTGTGTATTGTAGTTTATCTAACTCTGGTGACCTTGCATGACTTTGTTTTAAATATTTATCTCTGAGCCTTAACCTGTTACCTTAATTTTTATTATAATTTCAATGCTATAACTTTATATCAAATTCAATTATTATCAAAGTATTATTGAAGTGTTAACTGGCATTTTAATATGAAATTACATTTATTTATTATTTTTGCATCTATATACTTGATATGTGGAAAATATACATATTAAATATAATGAATATAACATAATTATATTAACAAAATTTAAATGATTTAAACATAAAGAGGTAAAATATGCTAATAAATTTGCCTTGCATTTAAAAATTAATTTCTGTGGATATAAAGTGTGGAAAAATGCTTTATGTTTTTATTTTTGAAAATAAAATGTTTTTCTAGGCATATATGAAAGTGGCAAACATCCTAACTGCGTGATATGGTGAAGAGTGAGGAAATTAGGATTCTCTGTGTGACAGAGCTCAATTACAATAAAGCAGCAATAAAGGTGGAGAGTGAGCATAGTGAACAATAAAGATTTTTGACAGTTAATCCTAAGAATTGCAAAAATGGTTTGAACAGGAAAAAAAGCCATAATCTAAAAAAGTGGCTTAACTAGTACCTAAGCAATAATTACCTGTTAGTCTAATTAGAAATTGCTAAGATAGCAGCAAAGGTGAACATATAAACTTTTTGTTAAAATATCTGATTTATATGCATGTAAGCATTTTAATATATACTTATTCTGTTTAGTATAAAAACAAAGTATATTAACATTCAAAATATATAACATAAAATTTTATATATGGCTGTATTACAACTATTAAATTTGGGAAACAGATGGTATATATTATTTATATTCATTCTTTTGTAAATATTCATTCTTCTGTAAATTGCATATTTTTCTCTAGTATATTGAGTAATAATGCACTTAAGTCACTTTTATTTTTAATACTTTAATTCTGGTTATCTTCAGCATATTGCCATTGTAAATTTTTTATAGTTTTTACTTTCTTCAAGGACATTTATTAAAAATAATAATATATTGTGGGCTAGCTCAGTCGGTAGAGCATGAGACTCTTAATCTCAGGGTCGTGGGTTCGAGCCCCACGTTGGGCGCCACTTGCACTCGCCTCCGCTTCTGCCCTTTAATGGGAGATATTTCCGGCCAGCAGCTTTCTCTCAACCAGGACAGAAGGTGGAAGGCGAATACAAATAATTCGCAAGTGTTAAGCTCTTTTGTGAACACCTAGAAAATTAAGCCGCAGAAGTTAATAAAGCGCTCAAGCTGAGTTCCTGTCAAGAGGTTTATTGAGGGAGCAAGCAGGGTTTTTATGCCCTGCTTCAGTGGGAGGTGCAACAACATAGGATTGAAACTTAAACCAATCAGATTTGTACAGGTACAACGATTTTAACCAATGGGAGCAGACACATTTTGATGGCGGGAAGGATAAGGAGGAACCTGGCAGGATGGGGGGAGGGGAAGCAAATCCTTAATAGATTTTTCTTTTGTGCAAGCAAATAAGGATTATAGTTTAAACCTTACAAAAACCTATCTATAATTACGTGTATGAGAGCAGTTACAAAAACAGGTTCCATGGAAAGATTAAGGAATCTAGTTAAGCCAGATTCTGTGTGCTGGGCTAAATTTATTTGCAGAGTTTCTTTTTGGCTCGGGGCTAAGCAAACTTATGGCTTGAATCAGGCTCCGTCTCCCACAATATATAAGAAAAAATTTATAAATGTGATAATATATGATGAACTATTTAGGAATGCTTATATCTTTAATGAAGAATAATTTTATGCAAATTCTATGAGGCATAATATAATCAATAAAGGCTAGAGTAGTAATGTTCTTATTAAAATTTCTCAAAGCTTCATTAACCCACTAGTATAATATAGTAATGAGATTAGAATTTGCTTTTGTGTTGTATAACTGAAGTAATTATTTTTACAAGCATATGTTTAAATGTCAATATTTTTTGGAATGGGAAGAAGTTAAGTGCATGATATAAATCTTAGTCAATTGGTATAAAACTAAACAGAAGATTTCTTCTATTTTACCAGTGAATAAGATCTCCCCAGGTACAAATTATTTTTATGGTACTTAAATAAACATGGTTATAATAATGCTCATTTTAATGTGTATAACAAACAACTAAATGAACCACTACTGTTACTAAAATGTCAGACTCTCCACCAGTCTTTATTTTTACAATTTTTTAAAATGTAAAAACAAAGAAAAGTAAAAACATATTTAATTTGAAAATTTGGATGAAAGTTAGGAGATAAGACACAAAGGAAGATAAGAAACAAAATTAGGGAGACGATAAGAAAGTAAAGTATTTAAGAAAAGCATAGGATTTTCCAAAGGTGGAGAGAGACTGGTACACACGGGGCATTAAAATAGGAAATTTTTAAAGAATTACACAATTTTGTCTATGTGGTTTGAGAGACAGTACGGAGGTTAAGATGTTTGCCTTGACTCCTGCTGGCCTCATTTTTAATCTGCAGCACCACATGTGATCTCATGAGCACTGCCAGTTGTCTTTCCTGAGAATAGAGACCAGAATAATTCTTAAGTTCTGCTGGGTGTTTACCCACCATACAAAAATTAAAATGGCAATAATAATTATTATTTGTAGTGGTATTACTGAACATTTTAATTATTGATATAATTTAAAATTTAAAATAACTTTGTTTATTTATATTAATAATGATATATTGTTATTAAAAGACAAGAATGAAGTTGTAGATAAGTCAATACCCTGGATCTTGACAATCTAAAATATATTACAGTGACCCAAAATCTACATCTTCCAACAAAAATCAGATACAGTATTGAAACAACTGAAATACCATAAAGTTCAATGGATGCATTTGGTTATTTTATGGTGTATCTAATCACATTAAATTTGATTAAAACATAATATCTGTTTTTTTGTCAATGGTAAATATAGATCTCATTTATTTTTATTATATTCAGCACTAGGATGTGTACTATTTAATTGTGCATATTCAGGTTATTTCAATCTAAACTAGCAAAGAGTTCACACCAAGTACTATATTTCAAAAAATCATGACATGCCAATTACAAAAGTATTCTCTATGCAAAAGAGTCAAAACAATCATCTTGTTTTGTGAGTAATTTAACCAAGTAATTAAATTGCTATTTCTAGTATATTCTGAATACATGTAAAGGAAACAAGACACTTAACAGGAAATAAAACTTAATTTATGCAAAAGACCTATATGCATATAACTATAAAAACTTTTGTAACATATAGTCAAGTGAACTTTTCAGCCCTATCTTTTACTATATTTACTACGAAATTATGTTGCCTTTTGGAGCCCAAAACAATACCACAGTAGGTAGGGTATTTACCTTGAATATAGTCACCTGGGATTCAATCTACAGCATTCTCTATGGGCCCCTAAGGCTGCCAGGACTGATTTTTTTTTGAGCAGAAAGCCTAAAGTAACACCTGAGTGCCTACAGCTATGGCACAAAACCAAAACAAAATGCCTTTGATTTGAATTTTATTATTATTTTAAATCTGACATCACACAAAGAATTGCTAATGGCTTATACCAGGCTGTGTAGTTAGTGGTTAATCCTGTTGGAACTTGGAAGACCATTGTTGGAATAAGGTTTTAGACCAGCATTGTTGGCCTTGAGCAAGACAAGTGGCTTAACCCGTATAAATATTTGCCCATTAACTTGGCATATTAAATCACCAGGCACTATTCAAATACTTCTGCTAAAATAATACTATCGGGCAAATAAAATACATGTTTTAAACTTCATCATAGATTTTGTAAAAGTTTAAAGTCAAACATCTACATAAATTACTTCCTTACATATTTTAAATCCCTCATTTTTATAGATAAATCCTATCCATATAATGATTTAGATTAATGCCAAATATATGTTAATAATATTGCTAAAGTTATATGTTGCCTCTGCCAATATATTTACAACTTTGTTGAAAATATTTTATACATTATGTTTGAATTTCCCAGCTTATTCCCTTACCTTCATTTAGTTTAACTCTCAATAGAAGCGTTGACACCTAAGGTCATTGAAATTTTTAAGTTGTTAATCTTAAGATTAAATCTTTTCTTTTGCCTGACAATTGATCATTTCTTTTTTTATTTTTTCTTTATTTTAACATCTTGAATACAAATATGATTGTGATTAGGTTTCAGTCATGTAAAGAACACCCCCTTCACCAGTGCAACATTCCCACCACCAATGTCCCATCTCCCTCCATCCCACCCCACGCCCATCTGTACTGCAGACAAGTTTTACAGTTCCCTCATTCATTCACATGCTTATGGTAGTTCTCTGTGTAGTTATTTCTATAACTGAACTCACCACTCTTTGTGGTGAGCTACATGAAGTGAGCTGGAAGTTTCAGCCGTCCTCTCATTGTCTCTGAGGATTGTTGCAAAAATGACTTTTATTTTTCTTAAAATCCATAGATGAGTGAGACTATTCTGCATCTCTCTCCCTCTGGTTTATTTCACTCAGCATGATAGACTCCATGTACATCCATGTATAGGAAAATCTCATGACTTCATCTCTAATGACGGCTGCATAATATTCCATTGTGTATATGTACCACAGTTTCTTTAGCCATTTGTCTGTTGAAGGACATCTTGGTTGTTTCCAGAGACTGGCTATTGTGAATAGTGCTGCAATAAATATAGGTGTGAGGAAGGGGTTTTTGTATTGTATTCTTGTATTCTTAGGGTATATCCCTAGGAGTGGAATAGCTGGGTCGAAAGGGAGCTTAATTTCCAGATTTTGGAGGAATCTCGATATCGCTTTTCATAGAGGTTGGACTAGAAGACATTCCCACCAGCAGTGGATAAGAGTTCCTTTCTCTCCACATCCCCACCAGCACTGATTATTCTCATTCTTTGTGATGTATGCCAATCTCTGTGGTGTAAGATGGTATCTCATCATTGTTTTGATTTGCATCTCCCTGATGACTAGTGATGAGGAGCCTTTTTTCATGTTCTTTTTGGACATTTGTATTTCTTTTTTTATCAAAGTGTCTGTTCATTTCTTCTAAACATTTTTTGATGGGATTACATGCTTAATTTTTCTAAAGTTCTGTTAGTGCCCTGTATTTTGGATATTAGCTCCTTATCTGATGGGTGTTGGGTGAATAGTTTCTCCCACTTAGCAGGTGGCTCTTGTATCCCGGGCAATATTTCTTTTGAGGTGAGAAGCTTCTCAGCTTAATGTATTCCCATATGTTGATCTCTGTTTCCACTTGTTTGGAAAGTGCAGTTTCCTCCTTAAAGATGCCTTTAGTCTCAATGTCACGGAGTGTTTTACCTATATGTTGTTCTATATACCTTATAGTATCAGGTCTGATATAAAGGTTTTTAATTCATTTGGATTTTACCTTTGTACATGATGTTAATTGGGGATCTATGTTCACTTTTTTTGCAAGTGGCTAACCAGTTCTGGGAGCACTACTTGTTGAAGAGGTTTTCCCTGCTACACTTAGGATATCTTGCTTCTTTGTCAAAAATTAGGTGACTGTATGTCTGGGGAACATTGTCTGAGAACTCAAGCCTATTCCACTGACCTGCGGGTCTGTCTTTATTCCAATACCATGCTGTTTTGATAACTATTGCTTTGTAGTACAGTTTAAAGATGGGGCAAGTAATGCCTCTCATACTCCTTTTCTCTAGGAGTGCTTTAGCTATTCGAGGGTGTTTGTTGTTGCAGATGAACTTCATAAGTGTGTGATCCACTTCTTTGAAGAATGTCATGGGTATTTTTATGGAGATAGCATTAAATCTGTATAATGCATTGGGGAGTATTGGCATTTTAATGATTTTAATCCTGCCAATCCATGAGCAGGGTATGTGGTTGCATTTCCGTGTGTCCTCTCTTATTTCCTGGAGCAGAGCTTTATAGATTTCTTTGTATAGGTCCTTCACGTCTTTGGTCGAGTTGACTCCAAGGTATTTGAGTTTGTGTGGCACTAATGTGAATGGGATTGCCTTCTTGATGTCCTTCTCTACCCTATCATTATTGGTGTATAAAAAGGCCATTGATTTCTGTGTGTTACCTTTGTAGCCTGCCACCTTGCTATATAAGTCTATTGTTTCTAGAATATTTTTGGTAGAGTCTTTAGGGTTTTCTAAGTAGAGTATCATGTTGTCTGCAAAAAAAGAAAGCTTGATTTCTTCCTTTCCTATCTGGATTCCCTTAATACCTTTTCTTGCCTAATCGCTATAGCAAGCACTTCCAGTACTACATAGAAGAGGAGTGATGAGAGAGGACAGCCTTGTCTTGTACAAGAATTTAGAGGGAAGGCTTTTAGTTTTTTTCCATTGAGGATAATATTTGCCATTGGCTTGTGGTAGATGGCTTCAACTAGAATGAGAAAGGTTCCTCTCATTCTCATCTTGCTGAGAGTTTTTTTTTTTATCAAGAGTGGGTGTTGGACCATATCAAATGCTTTCTCTGCATCTATTGATATGATCATGTGATTTTTATTTTTCTTGTTGTTAATATTGTGTATGATGTTGATAGATTTATGGATGTTAAAACATCTTTGCATTCCTGGGATGAAACCTACTTGGTCATAATGTATGATCTTCTTGATGATACATTGGATCCTATTTGCCAGGATTTTGTTGAAGATCTTTGCATCTGCATTTATCAGGAATATTGGCCTATAATTTTCTATTTTGGCAGCATCTCTGTCTGGTTTT
The DNA here is from genome assembly GCF_024139225.1 of Suncus etruscus. Lineage (NCBI taxonomy): Eukaryota > Metazoa > Chordata > Mammalia > Eulipotyphla > Soricidae > Suncus > Suncus etruscus. The sequence continues at coordinate 73,819,496 of NC_064854.1, forward strand.
GGTATCAAGGTGATAATGGCTTCATAAAAGCTGTTTGGGAGTGTTCCTGTTATTTCAATTTCATGGAAGAGCCTGGCTAGGATTGGTAGTAGCTCCACTTGAAATATTTGAAAGAATTCATTAGGAAATTCATCTGGGCCTGGGCTTTTCTTTTTGGGCAGATGTTTGAATACAGTTTCAATTTCCGCAGTAGTGATGAGGGTGTTTAGATATGCTACATCCTCCTTACTTAACTGTGGAAGGTAAGTGTCCAAAATTTTTTTCCATTTCTTGTAGGTTCTCATGTTTAGTAGAATAAAGTTTCTCAAAGTAATCTCTGATTACCCTTTGGATCTCAGCAATATCTGTCGTGATCTCCCCCTTTTCATTTCTAATATGGGTTATCAGGTTTCTCTCTTTTTTTTGTGAGTTTTGCCAATGTTCTATCAATCTTGTTTATTTTTTCAAAGAACCAACTTCTGCTTTCATTGATCTTTCTGATTGTTTTTTGTTTTTTCACTTCATTGATTTCTGCTTTCAGCTTTGTTATTTCCTTCTGTCTTTCTATTATTGGTTCCTTTTGTTGGTCATTTTCTAATTTTTTGAGCTGCGTCATTAAGTTATTCAGGTATGCCCCTTCTTTCTTCCAGATGTGTGCTTGTGGAGGTATAAAATTTCCTCTCAGGACCACTTTTGCTGTGTTCCATAAATTCTGGCAGTTTGTGTCTTCATTAACATTTGTTTCCTGGAAAGTTTTGGTTTCCTCTTTGATTTCATCTCGGACCCAATGTTTGTTCAGTAGCAGAGTGTTTAATTTCCAATTGTTAAAGTTTTTCTTTTACGTGCCTTTGTAGTTCACATATAATTTCAGAGCCTTTTGGCCAGCAAAATTAGCCTGCAATATTTCTGTCCTCTTGATTTTATGGAGGTATGTTTTATGTGTCAGCATGTAGTCTATCCTGGAGAATGATCCATGTACATTAGATAAGAATGTGCATCCAGGTTTTTTGCGGATGGAGTGTTATATATATATATATATATATATATATATATATATATATATATATATATATATTTACTAGTCCTCTTTCTTCCATTACTCTTTTCAGGACTAGTATGTTTTTGTTGGGTTTCAGTCTGGTTGACCTATCAAATGTTGCTAGGGCTGTGTTGAGTTCTCCCACAATTATTGTGTTATTATTGATGACTTTTAGTTTTTCAGTAACTGTATAAGATAATTTCTGGTCTCTCATTGGGTGCATATATATTTAATATTCTGATTTCTTCCTGTTGCACATATCCCTTGCTTAGTTCATAGTGTCCATCTTTGTCCCTTACCACTATTCTGAGTATAATGTTGGTGTCATCAGATCTTATTATGGCCACTCCAGCTTTTTTGATGGTGTTTTCTGCTTGGATGATTTTCCTCCAGCCTTTGATTTTGAATCTATGTTTTTCGGACTATTCAGGTGTGTTTCTTTTAAGCAGCAGAAGGTTGGATTCATATTTTTGACCCATTTTGCCACTCTGTGTCTTTTAATTGGTGAATTTAGTCTATTGCCATTGAGGGAGATGATTGTCATAGGATTTAATGTCATCTTTGTAGATAAGTTTGCTGTGTTTTTTGGTCTCTCTTGTCTTAAAGTAGAAATGTCAGTTTTTCCTTTAAGTCTGATTTTTCATCTATGCCACCACTGTTTTCTGGCCTTGAGATTTTCTTGTGACATGTCTGCTGTAAGTCTTAGGGATGCTCCTTTGAATGCAATTTCCCTTTTCGATCTTGCTGTTTTCAGTATTCTATCTCTATCTGTGGGATTTGTCATTGTAGCAAGGATGTGTCTTGGGGTGTTTTTCTTGGGTTTCTTTTAGCTGATACTCTTCTGGAATGTAGGATTTGATTGTATATAGTCTTTACCTCTGGGAGTATCTCTTTGATTATGTCTTTGACAGTTGACTCTTCTTGGAGATCTCCTACCTGGGTGTCTGTGACTCCAATGATTCTTATGTCATTTCTGTTGAGTTTATCAAAGACTTTTATTTTCATCTTTTTGCATTACTTTAGTACTTTTTCCATTGCCTGATCATTTGTCTTAGGTTCTTTTCCAATTTCTTCTCCTGTGTTGAGTTGTTGTGCATCTCATCTTCCAGTACTTCGATTCTCTTCTCAGCTGCTATTACCCTGCTGGTGAGGCTATCCATTGATTTGAGTTACCTTGTTTTTCAGATCTGTTATTTAAGTTTGGAGTTCTGATTTCTGTCTTTGTGTTCTGTTCAGAAAGATCTATGCATTCTTGCATTCTCAAATATCTTCCATATTGCTATTTTAAGTTCCTTATCTGAGAAGTTAATCAGATGGTTGGAATTTTTTAGGTAATCCGAGCTATTGTCTTCATTCTCTGTGCGTGGTGTTTGCCTGCGAGGTTTCCCCATTGTTACACTTGTAGTGTAATTTTTCCTGTGAGTTGTGGTGTGGTTCATCTGTTAGAGTGTGTGGCCGCAAAGCTGAGTGACTGCGCTCTTATGTGGCCTCTAGAGGACAGTTTTTTTGGGGGGTGCGCTTCCTAGGCCTCTGAATAGAGCTTCATGTATTCAGGGAAGATAGACAAGCAACCCAAAGAGTTCCCTTCTGGTCCTCAGCAGTCATCCAAGGCACAGCAGGAGGACGAATCCAGCCAAGAACTCTCTGTAGTAAAGAGGATTGCCCGCAGAAATGCTGATGAAATCCAGTCTCAGGTGGCTGGAAGCACTATGGTCCAAGATGGCTTCTGTGCCCTTTTGACACCCAGCAGATACCAGCAGGAATCAGTTTGTGTACATCCCGACCCACCTCTGAAGCAGGCAGGATCACCGGCAGGAACGCTGATGAAATCTAATCTCACAACAATTGATTATTTCTGGTAATAAAAGAGATATCTGAAAATTTAAATTTAGAACTTCTGTAAAATAAAATTGTTGTGAAATCACCCCTGGCATTATAATTTTAAACCCAACATGGCCAGCATTAAAAAAGCAGAGTAGCAGCAAAGAAATAATACATAAAATCAGTTAGGAACATAAAGAAATCAGTGGATTCTCATGTATTCTCTCTTGTGGTACAACCCCAGTGCCCAGCCAAAACTGAATTTATTTTTTATTATACCAATACTCATTCACCAAGTGGGGAAAGACCACAAAGAGAAAAAAGAACCTGTCCACTGGATTTTGTATATCAAAAGAAGATTTTTAAAGAAGGAAGAATTTGACTGAATACCTTTGTTTGGGGTTAATAGCAGGGTGTCACCTTACAATTCACCCCTTTTCTTTAAAACAAAAGAAGAAAATGAGAAAATTTGAAGATTTTGTTCTACTTTTTTTCACCAGAGGTAGAATCCCAGAACTTATTGTATACATCAGTTTCAAAGCTATCAGCTTTTTAAAATATCTTTCCATATCAAAATATTGTTCATAGATGTCTCTGAACATAAACATTAGAACCTTTCTGCAGATACAATTTAATTTGACATTTCTTTTTTGGGGGGATGTACCAGATTACTTTATTTGAAGGTCTGATACAAATTAAACACTGAAGTAGTTGTTTTGGATTTTCTAGAAAAGGTAAAAGTCACCCAACATGCATGCATTGCCCCTGGGCAACCAGGTCGCTGTGGCTCCCTGGGAACCCAGAGCAAGAATTAGCTTTTGCTGCTGTACCCCAACTTGTGCTTCTCAAACAGGTACACTGCCATGCCTCACTCAAGGCTCCATCTTGCCCAAGTTGGTAACGAGTTCACTCAATTTTTTGATTGACTTCACCTGCTCAGTCAGGTAGTGTCTGAGTGTCATTTTTGTGTCATTTTTGTCCATGGACAGTTTTTGGAGGTGCAGTAGTGATTGGTTAGTTCTCTTTTTTAAGTGTAATGCGCATTCCATTAAATTCAGCCCATTCTCCCAGTCATCACTATCTGGTTTCATGTTATATGGCAGGAAAATCCTGTTCTTTGCTGGTTCTGTTGCTTCATCCATTTCTCAGCATGTTTCCTCTCCTCATGCAATTGGTGAAGACAATATTTGGCAAAGTTCTTCACAGCCACATCATTGAGGTCAAAATAATAAAACATATACAGATAGATGTAGGAAAAGTAGAGCTCCAGGTTGATCTGATGGTTGATGGCGTCCTCTGAGTCCTTGTGTTATTTCTGGTGTACCTGCAAGGGAGATGTAGTAGTCATGGTGGAGGTGGTAAGGGCCCAGGCAGTCTGAAGGTGCTTAGAAGGAGAAGATGCACAGTTTCTTCTGCGGCAGTGACGGTGGTGTTATTGGAGATGTTAGACAGGATCCTAGGGCTTGGACCAGAGCAGCTGAGTTGAGCTCTAGGTTCCATCTAAGGATTGTTGAAGCAGAAAACCACAGTACTTCTCTGTATAGTCTGTCAATTTGAAATTTCTTAAACATTCCTATACTAAGCATAGTAATAGTGTCTAGAACATTCGAGTTTCTTTTCAGAAAATTCTTTAATAAAGTCACAAGAACATTTTTGCACATATACATACACACATATGTATATATACATATATATATACAGTTTGAAACTAAGTTTTCTAAAACATTTTTATGTGCACTTTATATGGTATCCAAATTCATTTTTTCATTGACTTCTGTGTACTAAGACATTAGAACAGTTTTACAGACATAATTTTGAGAATAATTTGCTAAATAAAATATATAATCAAACATCATAGCAATTGGCAAACATTCACAGGATAGCTGAGAACCATTAAAAGTTTAACAACATTGAGGTCGGAGAGATAGCATGGAGGTAAGGAGTTTGCCTTGCATGCAGAAGGATGGTAGTTCCAATCCTGGCATCCCATATGGTCTCCCAAGCCTGCCAGGAGCGATTTTTGAGTGTAGAGCTGGGAGTAACCCCTGAGTGCTGCCAGGTGTGACCCAAAAACAAAAAGAAAAAAAATTAACAACATTATGCATTTACCCTGAATTGTGTAAACTAATATTAATACATTAAAGCTGGATACAGAATTATCTGTTTTCAGTGGGGGTATAGAATAAAAGAGTAACATTAAGTTCAATGTAGATACAGCAAACAGTTTACCTGCAATATTATGACTGATATAAATAAATTGAGAACTTAACTTTTAAAAAAGTTGCAGCAGGAGGTTCTCATGCTTCAGAGTTATTGAGAATTGTATGGAGTATTTTCATACAAAACTCAGAAGATTAAGAAGTAAGTCAGGAAAGGAAAATATGGAGCCCCACAGCAGCCTGCTGAGCTCGAGAGCTCTCCAAGGCTGCCAGTTCTGATGCCGCCTCTCAGATCTTCAATTCCACCACCATCCTTACTCCAGGGAGCTCTGAACCACTCTAAACCCTGGTCTTCTCTTCCAGGTGCTTGTAGCTAGCCAACCTTTGCCTAAGGCCTCTACATGGCCAAGAACTTTGTCCAGAGCCTTGTCTCTGGGAGCAGACCCGACTAGATTTTGCACATCAGCACTGGGGCATCTCCCCCCTACAACACATCAGTCACTATTGTGACCCTTTTTACCCCATGCACTAGTATTTATTCGGACCAGACTGGTGGTCAGTACAAAATGGTACTCCGCGCTTACTGGAGACAGCTGCTGTATTGCTGTCTGTATATTGCTAAAGTATAAATAGAATTGTTTTAAAGATGTATAGTAAATAAAATATGTAGCATTTGCTTCCTTTTAAAATAAAAGAAAAAAAAAGAATAAGTTTATTGTAGAGCGATTTCTGAGCGTAGAGCTGGGAGTAACCCCTGAGTGTTGCCCGGTATAACCCAAAAACAAAAACAAACAAACAAACAAAAAACCCGAAAAAAACAACACTAAAAATTAAGAAAAAGGATTTGAAATATTTCCTCACATTACAAATACATGGTTTAACTGCAAATTAAAAAAAATGGGGGGTGTGGTTGTGAGGGTTATTGGGCCACATTTAGAGACGCTCAGAGACTACTTATGGCTCTGTTCTCTAAGATAACTTTTGGCAGATTGAGGGAACAATATGGGGTGCTAAGGATTGAATTTAGGTGGGCAGTATGCAAGAGAAGAGCCCTATCTGTTGCTATTGCTATCAATTGTATAAATAGCTTCAAGGGCATCCAATCGTATTAATCTTTAATTTAACAATAATATTGTTTTACTATATCAGTATTTAGCATTTGTGATAAAGCATAATTAAAAAGCCAAAAATATGTACAGTCATGTAACTTAAATGAAAAATTTATTGATATATATTTATTATCTCTTTAATACAAACACTTTCACTGAGCAGTTGGTTATTGCAGTCAATTAAATATAGTTTTTTTATTATCCTAATCGCAATACCTTTGATATTTAAATTAAGCCTGTCAAGTGCCGAAATATTTTGTACTATTTTATTTTAGTGCTTTCTCTTACTTTCTATACTCTATTTGCACACAGATATTTTTAGGTATGTTTTACCTTTCTCTTCTTAATTTTTGGATAAACTTTTTCTCTATTATGGCTTTTAGAAATATTTGGTCTCTTATTTGTTAGTATGTATTTTTTAAATTTAGGTTTGATTCCAGCAGGGGTTCCTTCTGGGTGATTTTTATTAAGTGAGGACTAAAAAGGCAGCCCATAGAGAGCACCTACTGCTTTCTCTCTGCCTATCTCTGGGGGTTAGCTGAATTAATCAAGAACTATTAAAGTCTGTGGGGAGCCACTTCATGACATGGGCATCCAATCCACCAGCTCCACTAGGCAGCCATCAAAGTGAGCCTGATGTCAAACTTGTTCTGCCCTTGAATAAATTAATCCCTAATATCGTATTTCTCTAAAAGCAAGAAATTCAGAGTAGAGAATAAAAATTCTCTTTGCAGAAAAGGATAATCAGTCCTAGACCTTACTTAGGCATTATAGGTTTTTTGTCTTCCTTTCAGAAAAGAAGCTGAGGAATAGGTGGGCAATGAAGTAAGAACAGATTTTATTTGGAGGTTCTGAAGAAGGGAAAAGAGAAGATAAGAGTAACCACGCTCAACAAGAGTGCCCCAGTACACATCTAGAAGTTAAAAGTATGAAAGTGCACATTTTAAGAGGGGAAACGCAGATAAGTGCATTAAGGAATGTGTGTCAACAAATATGTACAAATCTCTTTTTCCATAAGATGACTTGTATAGGGTTTCTCCCAAACTGCCTCCTGTGGGGCTTCCACCTATGTAAGAATCCCATTGTTAGGGTATTTGTCAGGAGGTATTTTATATAACTTTCTTGGTGTTTGCTCCTGCTGCTGCTTCTCTCAGTAAGATGTCTTCTCTGGGACTGTAGTGGTTAGACCATAATGAACATTAAAGTAACTCCTTCATATCCTAGGGTTTAAAAACAAATATCTAGGTTTTACACATTTAGAATTATTATGGCATGTGTGTGTGGTGGGGAGAGGTATCTTCTCTACCTAACTCCCTTCTTGCTTCAGATTTACTCATTTAAATATCAACCTCTTAACAAGAACTCTGAATTCAAATAGTTACATGTATATAGGGATATGAAAAATGGTGATTTCTCCTCTACCTTATTCTGTTGAAAAAAACTAGAGCCTTCCCTAAATATCAAGTATATAGTTTTAACATTCTAGTCCCTTTAGTTTAAGAACTAATAAGAACAATTTATCAAACTGTAACTACATTTATAAATGTTTTATGAATTTAGTTTATTTTGTTTTTAATTTATTATTATTAACTAAAATTGATAGTGTTCAGAGCTTATTCATAGCACTGTGTTCAAGTATCACTCTTGGTTGTTATCAAGAGACTGTATGTTATTCTTAGGTTCAAACCATGGTCGGCTAAACAAGACAAGTATCCTGTCCACTGTGATATCACTTAGACTGATGTATATGTGTGTGTGTGTGTGTGTGTGTGTCTTATCAAACATGAAACACAGACTCATAAAGTAAAAAAATGTTTAAAAAACGTATTTCTATATAGCAAAATTGTAGCTTTGAGAGATCATATAAATTATTAACTGTCGATATATAGAAAAGTGTCATGAATATAATATAATACATTGCATATTACATACAATATATGTAACATATTAAAATAAAATATATCCAAGAAATATTTATTTCTTGTCAAAGTAATCTTTTTATTTTATTCATGTTGATAAGATTTTCTGTAATCATAACTTGCTTTTATAGCAGTAAAATAAACATATATTGGAGATTTATAGTCTTTACCTCACTTTTTCACATCTCGTTGCTTTTATCCTTTATTATCTCCATGGGAGAAGAAGTTTTAAACTCATTTAATAGGAAATATAATTTAAGTGTTCAAATGACTGGTTTAGCTGCCAATTTTAAGATAAGCATTTGAAAAAAAACTCAAACATTTTTATAGTTTTTTTTTTTTTATCATAGGTAGTCTCTTCTTTCTCAGTATCTGAAATCACCACTCAGTAAAAGCCACATGTATCCTTCTTAATCAGGGTGAATGTTTCAACTCAAAATGATATTTCTAATAGATTTCCCTGACTTTACCATATATGCTTTTTTTCTAAATTCCTACATTAGTTTTTGAATATAGGAATTTTAGATCAAGATATAGCAAAACTGTGTTGGCATATGGCTGAATTGGTAGAGTACATTACTAGTATTGTGAGGATCTAAGTTAAATCCTAAGTCATTTCATCTCTTGAATGCAGCAACATATGGTCACCACAAGAGTAAAATATAAATGAAATATAATAACATCAAATTTAATATAAAATAAATATAAAATTTTGTCCAGTGAATTTCAACTTTTCCTTTTGTAGTGTCTATTGTACATACTTAATTTAGAATGAACATAGAGTAATAGTGATGTCCCTATGTTATGCATTGGTCCTCAAACTATGGCCCGCGGGCCACATATTGTATTTGTATCTGTTTTGTTTTTTCATTGCAAAATAAGATATATGCAGTGTGCATAAGAATTCGTTCATAGTTTTGTTTTTACTATAGTCAGACCCTCCAATGATCTGAGGGACAGTGAACTGGCTCCCTGTTTAAAAAGTTTGAGGACCCCTGAATGGTATGCATGTATAAATGGAATTTTCTTCAATTTGTTACATTGACAGAACAGGTTACTTTTTCTTGTATAAATTATTAATTATAAAGTCCTGGAGATGCATGGAAGATGGTTGGGCCTTTCCTGGTCCAGTTTGGCACCTGCAGCCCCTACACCCTGGAGGTCTGTAGGTTCAGGATAAGAAAGGAAATGATCCACAGCAGTCAAAGTTTCAGGAGACAACGCTTTATTACAAGGCTCTAACTGCCATGTACACATTTTTCACATGGCCTCTAAGCTAACAGCCTCTCTGCACCCAACCTGTGTCTCTTATCTCTTCTTTTTTTCTGTGTCTTCCTTCCTACTGCTTCTGTCTCTACCTACCACACAGGCAATCCGTTAAATTACCAACCACAGACCCCTCCCAGCTGTAGAAGGGTTTCCCTGTCCAGGTGAGATAGTCAGGAAGTTGGAAGAGTGGTAACAATTTTCCACATGCTAAATTTTTTGGGGGGAGAACACACCCGGTGATGCTCAGGGTTACTCCTGGCTGTGTTCTCAGAAATATCTCCTGGTTTGGGGGACCATATGGAACACCAGGGTATGGAACCACGGTATGTCCTGGGTCAGCCTCGTGCAAGGCAAATGCCCTACTGCCTGTGCTATAGCTCAAGCTCCTCCAAATGCTAAATTTATTCAAATTCTGCTGTATAAAACAATGCTTCCAGAAACCATATATAAAGGACATTAGTAAAATCAGAATTAATTTTCTTTAAGCATAAATCACTTAAAAACAGAAAAAATGTTGATTTTCAGAATACTGTATACAAGATTATTTTTCTCTTAGTATAGAATTAGGAAGCTGATGATAACCATAAATAATCTTTTTTTATCAAAATCATTTTTATGTGTAGATTTAAAAAATTTGCCTAACATTTGCTAAGCACTGTTTTTCTTTTCTTCCTTGAATATTTTTCAATAGTTGGCATATAAAATATGCACAGGTATAAATATTTTATTGTCTTTCTATTAAAATAAGTTCACAAAAATATAAACAAATCATATTGAATATATTTCAAATAAATCATTTCATGGTAAAATATGATTATGTATTCATCTATAATATCTTAAATACCAATGTCTATTTAGTCTTAATTTTAAGTTATTCAATTTTATTTCAAATTCAATTGATTTCTCAATTTTAAACTACTTAACAAGAAATATAATGGATTTTTTGTATTAAGTAATACGATAATTTTTCTAAAATATTGCAAATATTCTCAAGTTAACACATGGACTCTTAATAATAAAGTTCTATTAAAAAGGGGTCAAATATGATAGCCTTAGGCAATTAGTATTTAGCAGCTAGAAACAGATTGTCAAATAAGTGGTAGTTTTTCTTCTGAATATAGCTCTAAAAGGAGTCTTTACTTATTTTTAATAAAATGAATACATAACTTTATACTATAAATTTAAATTATTATGTTAGCAAAACCAGAAACCTAACAAATAAAGCTACACTATTTTCAAGTGTAGGTTTGCATATTAAGTTTTGTATGAAAAGTTATGGTATCTTTATGTGTCTTTCTTTTACTCTAAATCGGAAAATACCATATATAAGACAATCTGTAGGCTGGAGAGATTACAAAGGTTAAAGTACATGCCTTTCCAGCCAAATGCTATTCTGATAAATTCTTGTAAACTCAAACATCTTTGACTGAACTTCTGAAAGCACCATCCCCACAGACTGTTACCTTTAGATGCCCATCCATCACTGTCTACAAGTCCCAGGTAATTCCCAGCACCACAGTGCCCTTGCTTTTGTTGAGTCTCCAGTATGGTTGACTGATATTTGTGGGGAACTTTCCATACCAAATCACCTGAGTAGCATTTGGTAGACCCCTCAAAAGATGAACAAAATAATTTCAAACAGTTCATAGAAATGGGATCTTCTTTATTTCATATGGTTAAATAAAAAAAAAATCACATGCTTAAGGAAATATTCTCCTAAGGCAGTTAATGATTCACAATCAATTTTATCAATGTTTTGAAGACAAAAATAGAAAAAGTACCTGCTACTTCAAATACTTTTATCGGGCTTATTGTTGTTTTTGTTTCTGTTTTTTTGGCCACACCCGGAGTCACTCCAGCTATGTGCTCAGAATTAACTCCTGGCTAGGGGGACCATATGGAATACCGGGGATCGAACTGAGGTCCGCCCTGGGTCAGCCTCGTGCAAGGCAAATGTGCTGTCACTCCGGCCCCTATCTTTTTTTTTATTTTTTACATACTCAGTAATCTTGATCTTCTTTTGCTCTTTTTGGCTCATTTGACCAATATATAACTTTAAATAGCTCCCTGGCTGACACACAGGTTATCTGTTCATATGGTAAATGGTCATACACTCCATTACACTGTAACTTTAAAATCATCTACCCACAGAGAAACTGCCTCCAGTGTTTAACCACTCTCCAGGCATATATCAGCCTATATATAGATATATTAGCCAGGGAGATTGACTGACCATGAAAAGAGCTGGGAGAAAGTCAGGAACTTATTTCAATTCAGTATAAAAATACTCAGTAAGGTCAGTAGCTTAATCTTTTTTCACTGATTTTACACAGGAGAAAATATTCAAAACCTCTATATCAGGTAAACTTTGCAATAAAATTTGTTTTATATAAATTTTCTAAAATTTTCTGACCATTACTATTATCAGAAAACTTAAATTCTATACATCGTTTTAAAATTAAAAATATATTATGTATTATTAAAAAGGTCTGTTTTATATGTTATAGTACACTCAATAAGAACAGTGACACCACTAGTTTGATTTGTTTAAATACAATAATGAATCCAATTTTTTTTTTGTTTTGTTTTCTTGGCCCAACTCATTTGCACAAAAAGTGTTATCTTTGTCATTACACTCATGGTCCACTACTGAAAAGAATCAGGGATCATATGTGGTGTTGTGATTCCATCCTAAATCCAATGTATACAAGTCTGTTCCCTGCCCTATATACTCTTTCAGGGCCCAAAAATGCATTCAGTTTTACAGAGATTGCTAGTGATATTACTATATTTAAGAGTAATTTTGCATTTGACATGGCAATATCACAATTTAAAATTGTGAAGCATTGCAAAACTCAGCAACAATAGATCAGAATACAAAAGGCTATAATTCTTCTCTTCCTACCACAGAATGCAAACCTCTAGTTACATTAGTTAGCATGTTGAAATAATACGTTTTAGTTAGCTGATATAAAATATATTTAATTTTAGTTTTTATTTGAAATCATGATACTTTCTAAAGGCACAGTTTCTAAGTAAAAGCAGTAATTTCATGTGGGACTTTAAGTTCCTTGGAAATGAGCCACAGTACATGAACAAAATGACAAGTTTATTGATAAAGAAAATTACTTTGTTATAGAACTAGTGCATTATTGTGATGAACCTCATGATAATAATGTGATTATTGTCCCTGTCACTTGATATTAGTGTTAATAATGTGGAAGATGAGGTTATAATTTTATCATGGTGTATATATAATATATATATATATTTATAATAAAGTTCACATTTAATTTTTAAAACTGTAAGTTAACTTTCTTTCCAGTTATATGACTATCTAGCATTGCATCACATCATTATAATGAATAAGAGTTCATCAATGTATCACATATTATAAGGAAACAATAAGTCATAGCAAAGGCTAATGAGAAAAGCTACTGAGAAGGAGCAAATGAATATTGCAATTTTGTGTCCTTTCAAATGTATCAATATTCTTTATTTGCATGGAAAGTCAATAAAGAAAAATACAAAAATTATAAATCTTTATATATTGCATATATAAAATATATGTTTCTGATCTTTATTCACATTTCCAAAAAAGATTATTATAGATTAACATCATTTAATGCAATAAATTGTACAGTGCATATATTTCAATGATGAACAAAACATGTATAAGAGTTAAATATTCTGTTTCAAGACATTATCTGCTAACATGCAATTGTTAAGGTTAAGCAAACTAAATGGTTATTTGAAAATTGAAATACTTTATATTAAAAAGCCCTATGTACACAGAATAAATTAGTTGCAGAAAAATTTACATGTAATATGTTTAAATATATTTGGGAATTCTGAAAAATACATATCCAAATTCAGGCTAATTCTTTTCTTTTCATATTTTACTTTTTATTTGAATTTGATTCAATATATACCATTATGGGTGATTTTATTATAGTGTGCTTTACCACACTCCATGTAATTATCTTTTTTAATGTAAAATTTTTACTTTATTAATATATCCTTATAATATCTCTCTATATTCTCTTTGAATCTCTCTTTTTATCTCTCACTCTGTCTACCTGGCTGTCTATCTATCTATTTTTTGTTGGCGACACCCATCAGTAGTAGGCCTTATCCCTATCTTTGCTCTCAGCAACCATTCTTCTGACCAGTGTTTGGGAGACCATATTTGGTGCCAGGGATTGAAACCATATTAGTTGCATTCAAAGCAAAAGTTCTATCTTTCATACTATTACTGTAGCCCAAAAGTTTTCTATATTTATAAATGTAAAATTTTAGATTGTTATATTTTGCAAACTCTATCTGTTAGAGAACACACATAAAATGTTCAACTAGGATTTGAGTGGTATTTTTCCAAACCTGACAATATGTTGAATAATACTTTATTCATTCTTTGGCAAAGTGTATATAAATTAAGTCAAGCCAAAGAGATATTAAATTAGGTAAAGGCAATTGCTTAGTGTGAAGATAAGCCAAGATTTATTCCCATTATCCTGTAGGAATCTGAAGCATGACCAAGAACAGTCTCTGACTAAAAGGGGATAATAAGGACCTCTATATTATATTTTGAAATTAATTTTAAAGTTTATTTGCAATAATGCTTAATATTTCACCTTTAGTATTATACTGGAATAAATTGACTTTATATTTGAAACCTCTGATTGTAATAATAAAGAATAGAAGGGGTAAAGGCCTGAAGTAAATACCACTCAATCTTTTTTATAAATTTTTAAAACTTTTTTATTTATAGAGGTATTCATAGTTGGATCTTAGTCATACCATGTTTCAGGACAATCCAAACACCAATGTCATTCTCTCTCCACTAATATTTCTAGAGTGCATCCATGCCACAATAGCCAACACCACCAAAACCTCTACCAACAAACCAGACATCCAGTCTGCCATCATAACAGGTCCATTTTTAATTTGTGTATTAAAGTTTAAGTCTCATGATTTTATGGTTTTAATATATAGTCCTGCCCTTTCTTAAAACCATCAATACACCTGAAAACGCTTGGCCCTGTCCCCTATCATTTTATATTTCTGTTTCTCCTCTTCCACTCAATTTATTTCTTGAAGCCTAGATTGTTATTGATAATCCTCCTTTAAATAAAAAGGTTACAGTTTTATACATAAGAATATAGATGATTTAAATTTATTTTATAGCTCATTAGGTCAATTGTTTGATATACAATTATTATTTGTTCCTCTTATAGTGAATGTGTTGGACACCTATGACAATGTTCCTGAATATTTTGTAAGGTTGAACCCCTGTAGAGCTCTTTGTTCCAGGGGGCCCATAGACCATTTTTTTCTAGAATTTTTCTTGAGGCTAAAAGCACTGAAGACACTAACTTACCAGAGATGGGGAAACAGCACAAAGAAAGATGCCATTTCCCTATGGTTTGTGATTCCTAATTGGGCTTGAACATGGACTGTCCATTCTTCCTCACAGAGACCTCTGGTAGAGAAGTTAATACCTATTAATATCACAGTACACAAAGGGCACTTCTAAGCCTCATTGTTCATGCTGAGTTCAACTACCCCCAACCCCAAGGCTATGTCCTGTTAATCTTCAGATATCCCAGTTCCTCTCCTTTTAATTATACAATCATTGTTGTTAAGGAATAGAATGTCTCTGGTCATCAGCCTGGACCCTTTGTTTCTCAAAATCAGTTGGAGAGAGCAACTTCAGTCTCTGGTTGCACAAAATAAATAAATAAACAAACAAATAAATAAAGTTAAGCCTAGCTGGGTGAGGGGTCAATAGAGATTTTGCCTAAACAGGAAAATGAGAACAAGCATTGAACATGAAAGGACTGCATTCCCTGTAACCACCTAAAAATGGTGAGTGGATTAAAGATTTTCCAGATTACTGGAGAGAAAGGATCCTAGCCAAATTTCTCGGTTAAGATAGGACAGGAACAGTACTGTGTTAAACCCTTTTGCTGAGGAATGGAAGTGTTGAAATCTTTATTGATTTCATTCTGCACTTTTTGCACAAAACTGGGAAGTGTATCTTTCAGGACCAACTTTGGTCCAGAATTAAAACTATAAAATTAATCCCTGATTCCCTGATGAGGGTATCTTGGTGAAAAAATATTGATAAAAGGTTAAGGATTGTATTTGCAAGGCATAATTGAAGAGAATTTGGATTCCCTTGACATTTTGAGAAATTAGGCCACTTTTTTTCATCATCCAGAATTTGAAAGGTACTGCTACAGAAGAGGGTACTAGATATGAAGTAGGGGAGAAAAAGTTGAATAATGAATATTTGAGACTAAACAGACAAGGCCCCTCCAAATGAGAATATTATCCCTTCTGTCCTTTCTTTGCCCACACCACCAAAAAAGAGAGATTCTCCCATGCATATGTTTCAAAAGGGTAGGTGTGTCTTCCCAATAGAAATGCATTCTCAATATAAAGAGCATCCCAGGGTTTATAATTTATTTTTAACTACTGGCAGCAGACCTGAGAGACTCCCATCTCCTAAGTATAACTTAACATGCAGTATATCCAATGAGAAAAATGTATCTGTTGAGCCAGTTACCACCTTGTTCAGACTTAGAGTCTGAAAACAGAACAGTATAAGCCCACCCCCACCCCTAATCTGCCATATATGTAGTTTCAAGTGAAGTTTACAGGTAAAACTAGTATAAAAATGGTCTATTCCACCTAGGCCTCATGTGTTTCACCTCTTCTTCCCCATCCATCTGGATAAAAACCAGCCTTCATTTTATGAAGACTTGAATATAGACTCACATGGTCATTTTAAAAAGGCCTGTGCTTCATATAGACCTACACCTTCTTACTGTAATGAATACTATACATGTAGGAAGCAAAGTGTACCTAGGAATCTCCAGGATTTTTATGTGGTTGCTAAAATCTGCCTAAGTCCTTTTCCATATATATAAAACAAAAAATATGGTTCAGTGTTGAGAACAAGGCAAATTTTCCTGGGGTTTAATTGACCTATGAGATGCTAATATGTGAAGGAGAGTGACAGGACAAAACAAAAACAAAAACAAAAACAAAACAAGCTCTTTCATTGTGCTGTTTTAGCTCATTTCAATAAGGCATCATCATGGGCTTGGGAGACTGATGTAGATGCTGAATTTAAAATACATTATACAAAACTTTTCAGGGAGTCTCTTAGCCATATAAAGACTTTGTTGAGAATCTGATTGATGCAATTCAGAGATAGGTTAAGTGTAAAAACAGTCAAAACACCTGTTGAAACAATTGGCTTTGAGAATGCTAATAAGGAAAAATCAGTTATCTTGTGCACATTAGAGAAAAGGATGATGTTATAGGGCTACTTAAAGAAATGCTGAAATTTTGGTTTAATTAAATATTAGAAATACATGAACTCTACTGAGGCCTATGAATTGTAGAGATAAGACTTGGTAAATGTTTCAATAGTGGTAAATCAGGCCATTTCCTTGGGGAATACAAGTCCCTTTCAGGCCATGCCTCCTTGAGAGCATCAGCTGTAACTTGTCCAAGATGTGGCAAGGCAAAATATTGGGCAGGAGATTGTCAATCAAAAAATTTTCCTCTTGTATCCCATTTTCAGAAGATAGGAAAAGGGGCCAAATCTAGGCTTTACAGAATCAATGGACATTATCAAATACAGCCCCACCCTCAAAGAAATGAAAAACTGCATAAAATGTTGCAGAGTATTGTGTTTTTTTATACTCTATTGCAAATTTCTGCCCAGCTAATGGCGATGCATGCTAGTATTAAGAAAATTTTATTACATGTCGGTCTTGTAATCATTGTCAAAATATACCCCTGCACTCCTTTTAAGAAATGAAAGGTAATGAATGAACATATGCTTTTGGAAAATGAATGGAATTCTGTTAAAGCAAAACCAGTTAGCTATAAATTGGAATAAAGGAATATTACAGGAGTGAATAAACGTAAAGGGAAATGTAGAAAGTTTGAAGATTGTGTTCTATTGTTATGAAGATATGTATCTGCAGAATTGTACTGATATTTTTTAGCAAGTTCTGTAAAAGAGAATCTTAGATGCTCCAGACTCATGTTATAGTACTTTTAGAAAATCAGATACATAAGTTTTCAAGGATTGTTTTAAGAGTTAAACAAAATAGACATATATTTTTTCTGGTTAAACTGTGCATTTTACTTTTATATAACTTGCTAACTCTTCTCTATGATACGTTGCAAATAGGTAAATTGTATCTATAGTATGCATGGAGAAACACCATTTTTTCCAACATATATATATGTTGGTTTTTGGGTCACATGCGTTTGACTCTCAGGTGTTACTCCTGGCTATGAGCTCAGAAATTGCCCCTGGCTTGGGGGGACCATATGAGATGCCGGGGGATCCAACCGTGGTCTGTCCTATGCTAGTGCTTGCAAGGCAGACACCTTACCTCTAGCGCCACCTTCCCGGCCCCCTTTCCAACATCTTTTACATATTTAATATTTTGTGTCAATATTCTTGTTTGCAAAGATTCAGTTAAATAGGACATCTTACTGAAAGATATTAAAGCAGTAGCATACATTAAACTTTGGAAATCAAAAATTCAAATGTTGCATGTGGATCTGACAGAACTCTGAACATTTGTCATATTGACTTGACTTAAGAGTCAGTTGCTCTGAGACTGCCTTACATGCTAACACCCCAGAACGTGAGTGTCACTTAGGGCCTCAGGTAGACACTGGGGCAAGCTTTGTGATACCCTGGTCATGACAATATAGGAATATAGGAGAGGGGCCAGAGAGGTGGCACTAGAGGTAAGGTGTCTTCTGCCTTGCAAGCACTAGCCAAGAAAGGACCATGGTTCGATCCCCAGGCGTCCCATATGGTCCCCCCCCAAGCCAGGGGCGATTTCTGAGCGTTTAGCCAGGAGTAACCAGTGAGCATCAAACGGTGTGGCCCGAAAACGCAAAAAAAAAAAAAAGGAATATAGGAGAGTCCACTGGATTCAAGTACATTGGTTACAAGAGAGTGATACACATTGAAGAAAAAAGAAGAAAATGGTGGAAATGTTATTTTATCTCCTTCAAGACATAGATGAGGGATCCTCTAGGGTTAGTAAAACCAAAACACTGCCTTGAACCTGAAGTTGAAAAATATGAACAAATGCTTCCTGAAAAAGTCCACCTTGCTCGAAACTATGTATAGTTTAAAAGATACTACTCCAGTTTTTATAGTGCCTATTAAAAAAGCAACCACTTTTTAAAGAAAAAATATTTTGTTAGTTAATTGTAGTTAATTGTAAAGGGTAAGGGAAAACCATGCTCATAACCTTCAAATGAAGGTTTTGGTGTAAAAACAATTTCCTGGACCCATTGTGTGATTAAAAAAACCTCCAACATAAAATCAGCTATACCATTGTAAGGCACGAAATGGCTTTAGCTCTAGAATATAGGTTCAGTTCAATGATATTTCATTGGTATATTGTTTATATTTTATTTTTTTTACAAAATAAATAATGTCCTATCTTTTGTACAGAAAACTGATTGTACATTGTGATGACCCTGTGTTTGGACAAACCTTTCCCCCTTTTATCTTACCCTTGTAATTCATAGATGCCTCAGTTTCTGGACAAGGACTTTTAACTTTACGCTAGATTAATCTTTTGATTCTGATTACATCTGTACTCCTCCCTGTCTTTTTATGGTCCCAAGGCACAGATTCATAGTAATCTCCAGATGCACTCTGTCTTTAGTCACAAACAAGAAGTGTTTCCTCACTTGAATTTTAACTTTTCTTTCTACATGAACATATTTATGTGCTTGATCAAAACACTCATTATTTTGACCACATGCTAAAAAACTCTTCTTGTCATAATTATGCCTTTTTTTTTTACCTGTCAACATTTCCCTTTTAATTTAAGATTTTACCCATAATATAATTTTACTTTAAATTGGGTCAGCCACATATATAGCTGCTGGGAAACCTGACCGAACAATAAAATCATCTCCCTTTTGTAAGATTAATGACAAATGTCAGACGTCAGGAGTCTTCTACTCTAATGCTCTGTACAATTCAGGACTATTTTCTGATATCTCCAATTTGGGGACTATTTCTATCATTGCTATTACACTCTAGTCGAGTTTAAAGCTTCACTCATAATAATTCCATTTTAGGGAAAATGGGTCTAGAGCAGGTGTCTCAGCAAGACTTAACCTACACCAAGATGAAAGTAAAACTTGTAGTCTTGAAGCCTTTCACTTTGTTGTGTGTGTGAGAGAGAGAGAAGAGAGACAGAGACACAGAGACAGACACACAGAGAGAGGCCAAAAAACACGTGGGAGGGGATTGAAGGCAAAGACCCTATTTAGAAATTGTTTACACCTAGCTTAGTCTTTTACATGTAATAGGAAGACATTTTTATTTAGGGTGAAAAAACATATTAAAGGAACACTATTCTGCTCTCACAGACAAATCTTTGTTCAGATGTATGACTGTCAAAACATAGCAGAATGGGTCACACCACTTCTGGAAACTCCAGAATGTGGTCAGTCACAACACTGAACAAATACTGGGCACTTTGCAACAAGCTTTTCTGTGGGTGCAAGAACAGGTCAATATTTTAGAACAAAAAATGGGATTGCATTGTGACTATAATAGTTCCACATTTTTTGTCATTTACTAGAGTTATAATGGATCTGCTCAGACATGGTACCTGCTGCAAGATTTGAAGGGAAATATATCTCTAAAATCTCAATTTTTCCAAATGAGATTGTTCAAGTGTTTAAAGATAAACTTACAGGTATTCTTCATAAAAATCTAGCCCGGGGGACTGTAAATGCATTACATGATCTTGACCCAATATCCTGGTGGCAAAGCCTAACCCATACCATTGACAACAGTGTTACTGTCCTACTTATCATGTTTGTTTTACTGATTTTAGATAACACCTGCTGTGGAGAAAAGTAGTCCATTCAGAGAGAAAAGTTTATCAAACCAACTCAATCTCAAGGATTTTTGTAAGCAGAAAAGGTGGAGATATTGGCTTGACCTGGGGCCATCACTCCTAGCTCACAAAGAGCTCTAGTTATAATAGCTAGCAATACTGCCTTATTACAATGCATTCCTAAATTCCATTGCTTATACCATGGCTCTCCCAGTACTTCACCACTCCCCTGGGCTCTGTCTTGTTATCCTTCAGATATCCAACTTTCTCTTTTGATGGTATATAAGGATGATTAGAAGGGAATAAATATCACTTGGGTCAACAAACTCAAATCTATTTCTTTTTTGTTATCAATTGAGAAATATCCTTGATCTCTGAATACACTAGGATAACAGAAGTTGACCTTTTCTGGCTGACACAGACAGACATGAAATATTGGAATTATGTGGGTAAAATCAGATTAATAATACACTATGGTCAGTTTATAGATTAGTATTTTTAAATAACTAACTCATAAAATAGACTTGAATATTCTAGTATCAGATATGCAGATTTACAAAATTATCCCAATATTAGGTATGGAAAAAATAATTATAAATTATGATGGATAATGGAGAGAAATAAAAGAAACATTTCAAGTTTTTAACACAAAAATATTTTTTAATTTCTGAGCTACACCAAGTAGTATTCAGGGCATACTCCAGTCTCTACACTCAGAAATATCTCCTGTATGGCTCAGAGGATTATATGGTGTTCTGAGGATAAAACCTGGGTAGATCACATGCAAGGAAGCATGTTAGATGCTGTAGTAGTTCTCAAATCTAAGAAATAATAGTATTTAAAAATACAGAAAGTTTTGTGTTCCCCACTGTTTTCTTTGCAACCAACTGATTGACTCATTAAAGCAAAAAGTGTGAAGCTGCTACAATATATAACTAATGATCAATGCAAGAAAAATTAATCAAACATTAGTTCACTAAAAGCCAGGCCTTTGAGCTGCTGTGACAGGAGATATTTAATTTCTGAATCTGTGAGTACTAAATGGACACAAACAGGATGATTTTTAGGAAATTAATCTTTACATAAATTGGGACAAACTTTTTTCTCTTTTTCCTAGAATAATTTGGAGGAATAGAAATTATGCAGGCAAATATGAAAAGAAAAATTAATTAAGATAGCTTTATAGTTATACTAACAATGGTAGAATTTAGAATTTCAAAGACAATATTGAGAGGAAATAAAAACTTCTAAGATAGTATGTGATGTATACAAAGTATGTAGTGACACTGTTAAAATACTTTCTGCTCATTAACATTGTCATGATAGTTGTCAGTGTATTTATTTCTCTAACTGCACTCATCACTCTTTGTGGTGAGCTTAATATCATGAGCTGTCCTTCCAGCCCTCATCTTTATTGTCTATGGGCATTATTACAATAATATCTTTTATTTTCTTAGAACCCATAGATAAGTGAGAATTCCTGTCTCTAATACAGACAGGGGGTAGGGGAGGAGGAAGATGGCGGGCATTGTTGGTGGGTGTGTTGCACTTGTAAAAGTGAGTGATTTTTTATGACTGAAACTCAATTACAAACATGTTCTTTTTTATTGTTAAATTATCTTTATTTAAACACCATGATTACAAATATAATTGTAGTTTTATGATTACAGTCATGTAAAGAACACCCCCCCTTCACTAGTGTAAGATTCCCACCACCGAGGCCTCCGCATGTGCCAGTGGCCTCTTGGCCCAGCCTAGGGTAGGGGGGCTCGGACATGGGTCACCCGACCCCCCTCTCCCACTTTCCTCTGGATCTCCAGGTGGGTTTCTGGAAGGAGCTGATGGGGCACCCTGGTTTTTCCCCACTCCCTGGCCGGGCCCGGACACTGGCCTAGGGTGGGGCTTAAATCCCTGTCCTTCGGGCTTGGGAGGGTCTCTCTCTTCCTGGAGCAGGATTTTTAGCCAGCACGGGCGGGCAGCTGGCAGGCCTCCGCATGTGCCAGCGGCCTCTTGGCCCGGCCTAGGGTAGGGGGGCTCGGACATGGGTCACCCGACCCCCCTCTCCCCCTTTCCTCCGGATCTCCAGGTGGGTATCTGGAAGGAGCTGATGGGGCACACTGGGTTTTCCCCACTCCCAGGCTGGCTACAGAGGTTGGCTAAGGGGATGGAGTTTGATCTGGGTGGTGGCAGATAGCTGCTCAGCTATACTCAGACTGTCACTGGCAATTTCATACTAGTCTACATTTTGCAAACCGCGCGGGGGCTAGTGCCCCCACGTGAACATATGCTCCTCCCAACCATTAGTACCCCAGATTTACTCTTCTTAACTTCAGTAACACACAGTTCTATTCCCTGACCAAAGACATACAGTAGATCTACCAAATCCCAGAACTACTTAGAAGGACAGAAATTGAACACATATTGAACACATATATCTTTTGAATATTTTATGGGTATTTTCTTTAACTGATGTAACTCTCTATATATTCTTCTACTATGATGTTTCTATCCACTTTTCATCTTGTCTGTTCTTTGTAAGCTGTTCAGTAAGGATTGTTGGTGGAACTGTCCCTCAGTTTGATGCCTATGATTGAACTATGTCATGGAAATTGCTGGTCTTGTTCCTATTGCCTCCAGATGCACCAATAATGCTTCATGGCATTGATCCTTGTTTGCATAGACACATTAAAATGGGAAAACACCATACATACAGATAAGTTCTTGTAGGGTACCTATCTGAGACCCACCCATTTCTGGGAGGGGTCTTGGGAACCGTATAATAGGTGTGACCTTACCTGCAAAGCCCGGCCCATTCCTGGGAGGGGTCTTGGAATAGGTAGATAAACCCGGAAGCCAAGGGATAAAGGAGCTTTTTGCTTTTTGGCCCTGCTGGGCTCTCTGAGGGAGATGGCTGAAAGAGGATAAGACGCAGGGCAAGCCTAGAATGGCTGTATGCTTGAAAGGTTATGAGTAGGCCACACACATGTGGTGGCTAGGGCCTAAATAAAGATGATTCTTCCTGAAGCCTGCCTGCTTGTGAGTGAGTGATTTCGCGTTTCACCTGGGCCTGAAACTCGCCGGTTCATGGGGTTGCTGAGCCACGTGGCCTGGGATGGCAAAAAGAAATCCATCGCCATCCTACGCCATCCAGCCTCATCTTTAATTATGTAATGCAAGAAGTTCTTATCTAATAAATCTCAGTACAATGTACCTTACACCCTGAACATTGATATAATGACCTGGCACAGGCCTCAGAAGAATGGGCATCCTCCATTCATGCCGGAACCAGGCAAGCTATCTACGAAACATCCAAGGTCTTTTATAGCAACAGCTGGAAGCAGTCCTCTACCAGGAAAAACTCTACCAAGGGTCTGACATCGACCTCCTAAAAAGAGACTTCCGTTTACACTGAGAAGACTTGACAACAACAATGACCTGCTCTACAGGACATGGTTTTCTCTATTGCCCCTTAAGTGTGAGGTGAAACGAGAGGATGCTCTGCACCATCCTGACTACAATATGGGATATGCAGACTCCAGGATCTTTAATACAGAAGCATGATACCAACAACAACAGAGACTAAGTGAGGAATGGAGGTGTATTGCCACTACAGAGGATGACTTGAATTGGACAAACTAGTGTGCCTGGAGCCTAGAGTCAGTCCTGTGCCAGGAAACTTCAGGGGTAGGGTCTCCTTGTATTTAGACCATAATTTGCCTTTCCCATATCCCTTATGTTTTGGTGGGCCTATGCAAACAAATGCCACTTTAATACCGTTTTTTACTATGTTCCCTTGACTCCAATCCTTAAGAAAAACAACCCACTAAAACTTTTGAGGCTAACTTAAACTAGTAAGCATGTGCATGGAACTAGAGAAATGTACTTTTCCCTCAATGTTTAAGGAGTTACATAAGTCTAATGTCTTTAGATTATATTGTGTGCTGCTAAGAAATAGTATGTACTACAACTGGGGATTTGAGGGACAAAGTAATTGTATTGTACATGGATTCAGTTTTGTTTTTCTTAATGTTCTTTGGCTGAAAGTTCAAGGCTGGGATATTATCGATGGGACTACCGAGAATTCTGTTTATGGGTGATTGGGCTTCCACTGTAACTTTACCCTGTCCTCTTTCTTTGCATCTTTGTTGTCATAATTAAAATAATAAAAAAAATTTAAAAAGAAAAAAAAAAGATTCCCACCACCAATTTCCCAGATCTCCTTCCTCCCTACCCTACCCACACCTGTACTTGAGACAGGCTTTCTACTTCTCTCATTCATTCACATTGTTATGATAGTTATAAATGTAGTTATTTCTCTAACTACACTCATAACTCTATGTGGTGAGCTTCATGTCATGAGCTGCACCTTCCAGCCCACATCTCTCTTGTCTCTGAGTATTGCTAAAAATGTCATTAATTTTTCTTAAAACCCATAGATGAGTGAAACTATTCTGCGTCTTTCTCTTTCCCTTTGGCTTATTTTACTCAGCATAATAGATTCCATGTACATCCATGTATAGAAAAATTTCATGACTTCATCTCTCCTGACAGCTGCATAGTATTCCATTGTGTATATGTACCACAGTTTCTTTAGCCACTCATCTGTTGAAGAGCATCTTGGTTGTTTCCAGAATCTGGCTATTGTAAATAGCGCTGCAATGAATATAGCTGAGAGGAAGGGATTTTTGTATTGTATTTTTGTGTTCCTCGGGTATATTCCTAGGAGTGGTATAGCTGGATCGTATGGGAGCTCAATTTCCAGTTTCTGGAGGAATCTCCATATTGCTTTCTATAAAGGTTGGACTAGACGGCATTCCCACCTGCAGTGGATAAGAGTTCCTTTCTCTTCGTATTCCCGCCAACACTGCTCGTTCTCAATTTTGTGATGTGTGCCAATCTCAGTGGCTTGAGGTGGTACCTCATAGTTGTTTTGATTTACATCTCCCTGATGATTAGTGATGTGGAGCATCTTTTCATGTGCCTTTTGGCCATTTGCATTTCTTCTTTTACGAAGTGTCTGTTCATTTCTTCTCCCCATTTTCTGATGGGGTTAGATTTTTTTTTCTTGTATAGGTCTGTCAATACCTTGTATATTTTGGATATTAGTCCTTTATCTGATGGGTGTTGGGTGAATAATTTCTCCAACTCAGTGGTTGGCTTTTGTACTCTGGGCACTATCTCCTTTGAGGTGCAAAAGCTTCTCAGCTTAATATAGATCCATCTGTTTATCTCTGCTTCCACTTGTATGAACATGTTCTTAATCATGGTGCTTAAATAAAGATATTATTTAGGGGCCAGTGTGATAGCACAGAGGTAGGGTGCTTGCCTTACACATGGTTAATCCAGGACAAATCTCAGTTCAATCCCCAGCGTCCCATATGGTCCCCTATACCAGGAGAGATTTCTGAGCACATAGCCAGCAGTAGCCTCTGAGCGTCATGGCGTATGACCCAAAAACATAAACAAAAAGACATTATTTAAAAAATAAAAGATTCTCTTTAACTTGCTAAAAATAAAACCCAAATAAATAAATAAATAAAATATTTCCTGCACTTTCAATTGTAAAGATATGTATTCCTTTAATGAAAACAAGTGAACAATAACAAAAAAAATTAAATATAAAAACTAACAGCATAAATTGAATCCCAGAAAAAGATGATATAGAAAGTATGGGGATGAGGATGCAAATTTTGGAAAAGAAATAATTATAAATTAAATTATACCACACTTTCAGACCAGAGATAAAACTTTTCATTATTTATTACAATCAAATCATTATAATTTAATGAACTGGTAGTTTATCACCCAAACAATATAAATTAAATTAATAATTTGCAGTTATTTCTAATGGATCAACAAATTTGTTTTACATTTAATTAGTACATATATCATTACTTAGTACAATAACAGAAACATGGCTAGTTGCATCAGATTATATTAAATAAATATGTGCAATAATTCTTAATAAATATGTGAAATAGGTAGTTTGTCAAAGGCCAAATATATAGAAAGGAATTGACAGAAGTTGCCAGTCAATTCCCAAGGCTGGGCTAAATTTTTGTAGGAGATTTCTTCAAAATACAACAACAAATCTACCTATGTAATATAAATGAAACTAATGTCTACAAATGTATTTTGATGGCAACATACATGCAAAATTAAGGGACCAAAGATAGAGTAGTGCAGTTTGATTGCATAACTACATATAGGTGACCAAGTTGAGATCTCTGACAATACATATGTTTTTTTTTAAAAAAAAAAACTTTATTTAAGCACCTTGATTACAGGCATGATTGTAATTGGGTTTCAGTCATAAACACAACACACCCCTTAAACAGTGCCCCCAACACCCCTCTCCTGTTTTCAAGACAGGCATTCTACTTCTCTCACTCATTGACATTGTCACTGTAGTTGTCAAGTGCAGTTGTTTCTCTAATTGCACTTACCACTTTTTGTGGTGAGCTTCATATCATGAGCTGATCCTTCAGCCCTCATCTCTATTATTTCTGGGCATTATTGCAATAATGTCTTTTATTTTTCTTACAACCCATAGATGAGTGAGACTATTCTGTATCTATCTCTCTCCTTCTTACATATTTCACTCAGCATAATTGATTCCATGTACATCCATGTATAGAAAAACTTCATGTCTTCATATCTCCTGATGGCTTCATAATATTCCATTGTGTATATATACCAAGGACTCTTTAGCCATAAGATGCCATTCAACAGATAAATACATATTTTTTTCTTGAAAGCATTGCCACGAGTTACCACTAATCAGAGATAAGAGTAAGCCCTAAGAGACACAAAATGTAAACCCCCAAATAAAATATATTTAAAAAGAGCAAAAGATTTCTATTAAATAGCCTGAAAAATTAAATACAACTCCAAATATCAACAAAATTGTATATGTAAACTAATAAAAATTGTTTTGATGATAAGGAAAGAAGAGAGGAATATAGTGATTTTTCTTGCCGATATTTTATTTATAATATTTATATAACATTGCAATGTTGAATTATAAAAAGGTTTTGAAATATATATTTTAGATTATATATAAATATATATTAAATATAATGAACAAAAAAGTGAGTTTCAATTAAGAATAATTTAGCCTCTTTGAAAAAAATAAAGGAAGATAATTTTTCTGCCTAATTTCAAGACATTTGAACTTCAGGTTAGCATTTTGAGAATATGTTACTCACAGTTGTATGAATTCCAGAATAAAAAAACAAATATGCATTATTGCAATAGTTTGTAATAATATTACAAGTCTTACATTTAAGTAAGAAGTGGAATTGAAAGGAATGATCACAAGTGAAAAATATTAATAAAATGAAATTGAAATGCTTTATGCATTGTAAAAGGACAAAATGAGATTTCCATTTCATACATATTTTGTAAGAGATTTTCAAATTAGACTGAACAATTTCATAAACTAATTGTGGAAATATAGAAGATAGCACAATACAATGTAGAGAAATAATTAAATGGATTTTTTACAGTAGAACTGTATCAGGAGGATGGTCAATGGAAACATAATTTTAGTAAAACCCACTTTTTAAATAATACTGAGTAGTGACATTAACTAAGAGTAAGAAGATAATTAATAAATTAATTTTTATAAGATAAATTAATAAAGGAATAATGACTGTTATCAACAGCATTATACAGGCAAGGGAAAACATATATGCTTCTGGAGTTTGTCAGACAAATTTCTCTCTGATATAACAATGGAAGAGAACTTGAATAGAGATAGAAAATTATTGATTAAAAGAGACAGGCAACAATTGTGAGGAAAGTTCTGTGAGCTTCATAGATATAGCCATTGAAAGAACATTTTATAACTTCACCAGAATATTTTAGGAGTATATAGAAGTGAAAAGCAGATTGTAGTGGGTGGAAAGAACGAATATGATGTCAGGAACATAAGACAGGAAATATGTTCCCTTATATTAATAACAAATTACATACACACAACCCAAGAAAATTCTGAAAAGAAAAATGTAGAAAAATATGTGAGAGATATTAAAATTTTGAATGTGTCTTGTGAAAATTTTATAATAATAAAGCTTTATCAACTTTTCATCAATTAAATATTAAAGAATATTAAATATGTTCCAAGAACTATAAAAAATTAATACTATAAAATAAGTTGGGACAATATTTTTTAAAATTTAGTATCATCTTATATAATAAAATGATTTTAAGATATGCATATATAACTATAAAATTGTTAATATATTATTTTATAATAAGTTGTATTAATATATTCATGTTATTTAACAATTTAAAATGCTATGTATGTGCTTAAATGCATAACTAAGTTATTTACTTGTTGCAGAATATAGTACAAGGACCTTTCTGCCAAAGTTACATGGAGCATATATACTTTACATGACTTTATATAGAAAAATTCCACATATATCTACAAAACACACTTACCTGCATAATTTCTCTGCATGCTAATGCCAATTATCAAGTCACATAGCTTCTAAACTACAACCTCAATAACTTACAAAAATAACTTATTAAAATAACTGGTAAATTAGAACAATCTTAATTAAGTTAACTATAAAATGTGCAGAATTGTTTTCCTTAGATTATTCAGGAGATATATTAAATGGTCCTTCAAAAATTTATGAAAAATAAAATATTTGCTTATTGTATTGGTCCCATTATTGGACACATATCGTTATTTCCAACATTTCGAGACTATTAAAAATGTATTGGTCCCATTATTGGACACATATCGTTATTTCCAACATTTCGAGACTATTAAAAATGTATTGCAAATCCAATTGGAGAGCAACATATTTGGTGACAGGGTCAGTTTGTCAAGAACACTTAAACTTAAATTATAAAAGACAGATGGAGATTTAATGAAAATAAACCTGAAGTGAGAGCATCCAATTTTCCAAGAGTGTATGGTTTTGACCCTGTTTAGTATATTAAGAAAATTATGTCAGATATGGGTGAGTTCCAAGTTGAACTGGATTCACCTCACCAGGAAATGTCCACATATGAATTTTCAAGAAATAAATGCAACTAAATATACATGGTAGGAGTAATTGATTCTATTTATAAGAAGACTTGGTAAGTAAGATTCTTCACAATAATTTCATATTAATTTATTTCATAGAATCTTTGTATCATTTCTCAGAGATCTAAGGCCTTGATGAATGCCTTCAGATTATGCATTTGTCCTGATAGTTATATTTATGCAATTGATATTTCTGTAATTCAAAGAATCAATATTAATTTGTTTTGGAAATACAATTTAATTATTTGTTACCAACCATGCATATTTAGAGCACTGATCTAGTTCATTCCTAGCTTTTCTTCTGCATCTTAAAGAGATTAATAATAATGTAAGTAATGTCATTATCATAATAATTCTGCATCCTTAAAAGTATATACAAATTTTTTAGCATTAACAATCAAATTGTCTCAGTATAAGTAGAGGTTCAATGAAACCTACTATTTTAATATGATAACCTTCGATAATTTTTTGGGGGGTGGTCACACCCTGCAGTGCTCAGAGGTTACTCCTGGCTCTATACTCTGAAATAGCTCCTGGCAGGCTCGGGGGACAATATGGGATGCTGGGACAATATGGGATGTCGGGATTCGAACCACTGTCCTTCTGCATGCAAAGCAAATACCTTATCTCTATGCTGTCTTTCCAGCCCAAACTTCAATAATTTAATAGAAATACCAAAAGCTTTGAAAATAGTAAAGCAGATAAGATACCAAAAATATGCACAAGTCAGCTCTTCACTAAACAAAATAAACATTCAAGCTCCCTTTAATTCACACAAAATTGTTAGTGCCTCTAAATACCTGGGCAGGAACAAACTCATTTATTATAAGTGTTTTCAAAGTTGTTTCTGACTAGGATTATTTAATTCACTTTACTCCAGTTTAGTTTTAATTTAGTTTTAGCATAAATTTTTTAATGAATACAAATTTTTTGTCTATTTTCTTGTTTCTTTTTGAGTCATACTGTGCTGTACTTATACTTCTGATATATAAAGATAAATCTCCTTGTGGGGAATGTACAGGGACATTACATGATTCCAGAGATGGATGCAGAACTAAATTGCCAGACTTAGCATGAAATCTTAGATTGATAAGCCAAGTAACTTAGTTAGCAGGCAAGGTAATTCAGTCTCTTATTTACTATCTATAAACCCTCACCCTCTGCAAATATACACACCAAAAAAATATGATGATAATATTATGCCAAACAAATTAGAACATATTTATGAATAAGATACAGTTCTTGAAGCATGAACCTACTAAAACTAATTCATAAACAGAAAATATGTCAGCATTAATACATTTAATGTGTAATAAAAACCTATCAGAAGAAATGCTAGCAAGTAAATTACTTCAGTGCTGGTTTCTACCCAGCATCTACAGCAAAATTAATACAAATTATTCTAAATATTTAAAAGAAATGGGTATTTCAAATGCATTTAAAAGGCATTTATACTGATTTCTTGGGGCCTGGAGAGATAGCACAGCGGCGTTTGCCTTGCAAGCAGCCTATCCAGGACCAAAGGTGGTTGGTTCGAATCCCGGTGTCCCATATGGTCCCCCGTGCCTGCCGGGAGCTATTTCTGAGCAGACAGCCAGGAGAAACCCCTGAGCACCACCGGGTGTGGACCCCCCCCCCAAAAAAAAGGCATTTATACTGATTTCTAAAGAGAAATTTCTAAAGAGAAATTTCATAAGAAATTGACATGGAAGGGCTGGGAATAGGGGGTCTCAAGAGTAGGGCTCAACCTCGGAGCCTGTGTAAATTGGTCCCCTTCCTTCCGCCATCAACACGCCTTAGTAGCTGCTGGGCAGAATCCCATTTAAGCTGCCGCAGGTAAGGGCTGGGAAGCAGAGGACCTAAGGGTAGGGTTTTACCTATGATCCGGCCCCTTTCTACCCCAGACATTATCATGCTTTAGCAGATGCCAGGTGGAGCTCAGTTCTGCCACCCATTGGCAATAAGAGATGGGACCAACCCCCTCACAAGCTACTGTTATCCCATCTTTGCGGATTCAGCCAACTGACTCCTATTTTGTTTTGGGGCCATATCGAGTGACGCTCAGGGATTATTCCTGGCTATGCTCTCGGAATCGCTCCTGGTTTGGTGGACCATATGGGACATTGGGGATAGAAACAAGGTCCGTCCTAGGTCAGTCACGTGCAAGGCAAAAGCCCTACCACTGCTCTATCACTCTGGCCCCAGTCACTTGACTCTTTAACATCCATTCTTCCCCTAAATAGGAGAGAGAAATGGTATATGTATGAACAAACTTTGGCTATAATGCTGATGCACTGCAAAACCCACTGACACTTTAGTCTATACCAGTCAGTCCTAGGCAAATGAGGCCCAACTTCTTTTCTCTTAGAAATTATATTGCCCCTGGGTCCAGAGCTGTGGCATAAGCGTTAGGGTGTCTGCCTTGCACATGCTAACCTAGGACAGACCACGATTTGATCCCCTGGCATTCTATATGGTCCCCCAAGCCAAGAGCGGTTTCTGAGCGCATATCCAGGGGTAACCTATGACCGTCACAGGGTGTTACCCAAAAACAAACAAACAAACAAACAAACAAGAAAATACCTATTTTTTTTCTATCTATTTACATTTTTTGAGGAGTCACACTCGGCAATGCTCAGGGTTACTCCTGGCTCTATGCTCAGAAATCGCTTCTGGCAGGCTAGGGGGACCATATGTAATGCCGGGATTCAAACCCCGACTTTCTGCATGCAAGGCAAATGCCATCTCTCCGGCTCCTCTTCTATCTATTTTATAAGATTATAATGAAATGATGCCCAATCATTGTTCTCCCAAAGCATCATGTATGCGTTGATACTTTTTAGACTTCCCAATCTTTATAAAAATGAAAGAAAACATTTTGTTTTGAATACACTCATTAAATCTTATTTCTGTTAAGGTGAGAGTCTATATATGTCAAATATTTAAAAGCTTTCTATTTTAAAAAAATAAAAATAAAAATGATATCTAATATTATATTGAATCAAAATTTTAGCAATTTACTAAAATTGTTATTTTATCTCACTAAAATTCCTAAAAAATGTTTTATTTCAATAATATAAATAACATTTTTTCTAATAAATACCAGGAATCATAACCAGCTTTATCTTGGGTGGAGTTTTCTTTCACTGTCATCTGCAATTTACTTTGATAACCTATTCATGTGAATATCTAGTAGTAGATATGTGGTTCTCTTCTATTCTGTGGCTTCCTGTACTTAAGCTCTTGGTATTGCCACTTAAAACCTAGAATATATGGAATTTAAGAGTCTGAAACCATAAATGATTGATTATTGAGACCTTATGATATAAAACTGGAAATGTAATACTTCAACTTTATCATGTTTAGTTACTAGATATCAATCATATATCATTTCTACACTGCTTATCTGGTTATCAGTTTTTCTAGGAAAAATATATTAGATAAGCTATTGTTTGGCAAGTATATTGTTTATAGTAATATCACC
This sequence comes from Suncus etruscus, assembly GCF_024139225.1. Classification (NCBI taxonomy): domain Eukaryota; kingdom Metazoa; phylum Chordata; class Mammalia; order Eulipotyphla; family Soricidae; genus Suncus; species Suncus etruscus. The sequence goes on from NC_064854.1 coordinate 73,852,237, forward strand.
GCTCCTTTTATATATAACAAATACCATTTCTTAAAATTACAGCTAAAATGTGACTTTTTTTTAAATCCAACTATTCATATTGCTACATATATTTGTGAATATTGCCAGATTATTGTTTCTTTTGAAAAAATAATTTTTTTTATTTTCTTCTAATCTTGATAGGTATTGACATGTGGAAATGATTTACATATTTCCATATTTTTTATTTTTAGTGTTTGTTTATCTATTAATACTTGTTATTAATGCTTGGTTTTAATAAAACTGTTTACATTTTAATTAAAAATCTTAATTTTTTCTTATAAAAATAATTTATTTGACATTTTGTTTCTTTATTATTTACTTTTGAAAATTTAATATATATATTCCATCAACACATTTAGGAATACATTCAATAGGATCGCCACACTGAAAATATAAATAAGATTTCTTTTATAGTATATGTGGTAATGAGAGTGAATTTTGGGCTGTGAGTATATGATACTAAATAATTCAGATTCTTTGAAAATACATGTTCAATAATGAATGTGTTACAGGACTTCTTTCTTCTGATTTATCATCATTCTGTTCCAAAAAAGCCTCGATTTTAGGGAAAATGAAATTATTTCCTGAATAAAATTATATACTTATTTGTTAGGGACTATATATCTATATTTGAATATTTGGAGCTGGAGCAAAAGCACAGCGATAGCAGAAGGCTGACCCGGAACGAACCCAGTTGTGATTCCTGGCATCCCATATGGTGCATGATCCATCCAGGATTGATTTCTGAGTGCAGAGCCAGGAGTAAAACCTGAGTCCTGCCAGGTGAGGCCAAAACCAAACCAAACAAAAAATATTTTATGTCTGTTTTTTGTTTTTGTTTTTCTTTGTTTTGTTTTGTTTTGTTTTGGGGCCACACCCGGTGACGCTCAGAGGTTACTGCTGGCTATGTGTTCAGAAATCACTCCTGGTTCAGGGGATCATATGGGACACTAGGGGGTCTAACAGCAGTCCATCCTAGGCTAGCTCGAGCAAGGCAGACACCTTACTACATGTGCCACTGTTCTGGCCTCATTGTCTGTTTCTTATAGAAGTTGAACCTTTGCAAATAAGTATTAAAAATGAATTACTGAAAAAGATAAGCTGAATTTTGCCTTTCTAAGATTTTAAATTCCTATGAACTAATATTTTATTCAGATACTCAGACTTTAAATTTCTAATGTTTCATTTTCCTAATAAACAAATAAGCTATTTATAACTCTTAAATCTTTCAACACACTGATGATTCTTGACTAAATTTCCTAACACTGGGTGTTTTCCTTTTTTTCTTTTTGCACGAGGTGATATTTTATCTCAGATCTTAGAACATAAATTAGTCAAAATATATGATTGCATATTGTATGTTACTGTCTTAAAAGATAATATGGCCTTAATATGTAGCTAAAATCATAGAGTTCTAGAAAGAGAAGATATGGAAAGAATAAGAAGATTTAGAAGAAGTTCACTTACATTTTAAAATTATATAAAACTGTATGAAGGTGACATTTTATTTTAGAAGAATTTCAGTTACATTTTAGATAGAAGTTTGACAGAATTTCAATTATATTTGTGATAAAATTAAATAATGTAGATTTCAATCATGTCTTTTAGGTTTGCTAATACATACTTAGCCATAATGATAATTCTAGTACTATAGTTAACAGAAGCAATCTTGAAATTAAGTGCTTATATGATTTTATTATCTAAAATTTTAGGATTGCAATAATTTACTTACTTATTAGGCCTGCTTACAAAACATTTAATTTAGGACATAAATTGTAGAGATTATAATGAATGCACTCATGTAGCTCACAAGAGTTCCCTAAGCTCCACCAGATAATGCTCAGGTAATTCTCAGAGTTCAGGAACCCTCACATCCTTGGGCCCCCAAATTGAACCATGGGACAGTTTGGTCAAAAATTCCTAGGAAGTTCCCCTAACTTTCTTAGCACTACTGCTTAGGGCCCTACTTGTCCATAACTGCTAAATCCCCCAATATTCTTTATAGGATTTAAAGTACAATTTTTAATGAGGACCTGTGATTTAAAACATTATTTATAGAAGAGTTTCAGGCATAGATCATCCCAACACCAATACCATCACCAATTTCAACTTCCCTTCATCAATGGCCCCCAAGTTCCCTCCCATCCATGGCTTGCTACCTTGACAGGCACATGTTGAAGTTTTGTAGCAAAGGTCACAGGTTTAAAGTAACATCTGGGGGCCAGAGAGATAGTGTGAAGGTAAGGCTTTTGCCTTACATGCAGAAGGTCAGAATCCTGACATCTGAGCACTGCTGGATGTGACTCCAAAACCAAAATAAACAAATAAATAAATAAATAAAGTAACATTTGCTAACTGTTTTAGTTATATATTTTACCATACCTCTACATCTATAATTTTCCTAAGACCTCTGACCCTTCTATCTACCTGAGACTATTGCAAGCTACATCTGCCTTTCCTTCATTCTTTTTTATTTAGATGATTAACTGTAAAGAATAATCTAAATATCCTCCCACTTAATCCCTTTTATTCTCTGTTGTATTTATTCTGTGTAACACAGATACGTAAAATCACTCAGCATGTGTCCATTTTTATTTCTGACTTACATAAATAGTTTAACAGGATACCTTCCAGTTCCATCCAAGTTGTATGATTTGTATGATTTATCATATATCCTTGGGCCCCCAAACTGAACCATCGACCAGTTTGGTCAATAATTGCTTGAGCTGCATAGTATTCTATTGGGCATCACTGCAGTAAATATAGAAACAGAATGTATATTGAGAAGAAATTCACATTAAATACATATCAAAAACTAGTTTATGATAGAGGACATTAACTTGAAATAAACATTATTTCATGTAGTTCTTATATTGATTACAAGTTCTGTAATAATAGAAATACTTGCATGTTTGTTTACTTAATAATACATTTCTAATACTTTTGAAGATACATTTTCAAAATCTTCTACAGATATTTTTGTTAAAATATTAATTTTAACAAGAATAAATAGTAATTAGTAATTAACTTTTAGCTAGAGTAATTTGTGCAAGAATCTCTTAAGAATCTCAAGTTTTACCCTGTAATAGAATGACGGTAAATTGTTTGTAAACATGTTTGTTAATTAAGAAGCAAGAATTTTGACTAATTTTATATTATGCCTATACTAATAAGGGAACACATTTAAGCCATATTTCTATGATTTTATAATGATATTTTAATTTATGAATATAAGCTTTTATCAAAAGGCATGCTATTTTAATAAGTTATGTATTAATAGATAGCAAGTCTGAAAATTATCCCCTAAAAAGAATTATAATTAGATTTGATGTCGAGATTGTTATTAATTACTTAAAATATAATTTTTAATTGTTTATACTCCATGGACATTCAAAAGTTTTACAAACTTAATTATTAAAATTGGCACCAGAGCAGTAATACAGTGGTAAGGCATTTGTCTTGCTTGAACCAGGGTTTAATCCATGACATCATAAGGCCTCCTGAGCCTGCCAAGAGTGGTTTTTTAATGCTGAGCCAGGAGAAACCCCTGAGCATCCCAGGTGTGGCCCAAATACCAAAAATGAACAAACAACAACAAGCAAATAACAAACACCTGATAAACAGAAAATCAATAAATACTAAAAATCTTTAGAACTTAGATCCACTATCTATCTGCCAAGTGGGACTTATAGAACACATATTATTTTCTAAACCTAAAATGAAGTTTTTATTGTATCTTTTTGCTTGTTCTGAAAATAAAAATATTAGCAACTTTCAATAAATTTAAAACTTTCCCTTGGTAGGAAAGGTATCAAAGTAAAAATCTAACCAAGGTGGTATGAACATAAATTTCTACTCTAAATAAGGAAAAACATTAAATGTTTTCCTGAACATACACCGAAGAAACCTAGTGTTTATATTCAGTATTGTGATTGCGTTATCCACTGAAACTCATGTCCAACTCATGTCCCTAAAATTATTCATAATCAACTCCATTTATAGAACTGTTGGAAATAAAATTGTCTTAAAATATTATGTCTTTAAATGTGTAATAGTTTTGGCTCACAGCTATGGGACTTTATGTTGATTATAGCTAGCACATTGAATTTTTCTTCAACTCTAAACTAATCTTAACTTATAATTATTTCAAATTTAATTTATATAATGTACATAATACTGACTTTTAAATCCCTTTACAACACCTTCAACAGACTTTGTCTGTACTTTAGTCAAGCAATAACTCCAGCCAATATCCATAACTTCACCACAAAATTCCCACCATGAACACTCTATTCCTAAGTCTTACCATCTAACTTTCTCGTTTATTGGATTTGGTAGAATTTCTATAAGAACATTTAAATCAGACTGGAATGTTTTAAGTCATCTATTCAACAATATTGTTTCCTAACTCCTTTAATATATTTACTTGCTCTTTATTCTCTGACAGATTCATTAATTACTCTTTGTATAGATTGTAAATATTTGTAACGCTCTGCTATAGTTATATTTACCTAATGTGACTCTTTTTATTTATGCCAAATGTTACTTACATTCCACTAATCCTCAGTCCTGAATACAGCTCAAACTTCAGTTTAAAAAGATATATTATCTTTAGTGCAGTGTTGCTGGAAATTTCCCAATTGTCACCCTTTACAAACTTGCTTTCTTTCTATGGATTCCAATTCTAACATTTGGCTATGTAGTCTTATGAATTGTTTCTTAATCCATCATTTACAAAACTTTCACCTGCAAATTGTGCAATTTTCTTCTTAGGGCCCCATAGAAAATAAGATTGCCACCAGCTGACAGAAGCTGTTCTAGAAGATCATTCAAATCAGCAATGAGTTCATATCAATTTTGTTCTTTTCTAAAAATAAAAATACTACCTCTCCAAATTGAAATTATCCATTTTTTCTCCCTTTTATAAATTTTAATTAATGAGAAAAATCTTTATAAATTTATAAATATGTTGCATTTAAAAGGAAACGTTTTCAGGGAGAATAAATATGTGTATTAAGTACAACAATTTAATTTGTATTATAAAATGCTTCCTTCCATACACATGAAGATAATTACTGATTGAAATTAATTGTACCTCTATGAGCCTTATAAATTTTGACTATAGACATGGACAAATATATGGAATGCTAAATCTAAAAAGTAGAAATAAATTTTTGATGCCAGTTAAATTTTCTGTCTGCTTCTCTTTCACTGTCTCAAATGTCCCTTAGAGGATCTCTCAAAAGTTCAGGTTTAGATTTAGATATCCAACTCTTTTTGTCAATATGAAAATACTTCTATATAACTATTTGACCAATTTTAATGTTTATTTCTGTGATCCAAATATATTTATCAGGTGCAAATGAAATGTTACAAATCATATATTCTTTCTTCCAAACCTTTAGGTCAATTTAGAACTTAAATAATTGCTGTTATTAATAATTTTTACCTTTTATCACTTTATTTTTAATAAAAAGAGAAAATTTTTTATTATTTTAGAAGACAATTGTAATAAGTACTTCAGCCCTTATCTCTAAAACAAATGTAATCCTGCAATTACATGATCCTATGAAATAGTCTTTACTTTGCTTTTTTGAATGTATTGTAAAATAAATCCCTTCTCGAATATAACATTTTAGGGCATAAACATATATGAACACATACACACACATATATATATATATTTCACAGTAGCATAATTCTAGTGTTTAGAATGTGGCATGTGGCGCATTCTGCATGTGGCACAACTGCATGTGGCAGTTGCCTAATAAATAGACTGAAATTAATAAATTAATGTATGAATACTTCATCTTTCTTTGCTCTAGTGCTATCAGTTCATTAGTGATAAAGGAAGATAAAAATACTAGAAAGATTTTAGAAAATTCTCTCATCTTATCTGCTCAATATGACATCAAAATAACAGGGAGGAATAATAAAATTTGTTACTTATTTATAGCTTTGAGGCCAAGAAATAAAATGACATATTAGTATTATGTGCAATTCAATCTAGGCGTGAATTAATAAATTGTTCAGATTAAATAATTTGAAATACTATTGAGTAGTTTTGTTAATGAAATTAAATAGTGTGAGTTGTTAGAATTGGTGCTAAGAAGTTTGATAACTTTACCAAAAATAGAATAAAATATATATTCTCCCAATTTAAAAGTTCAAGGTATTTGTGATCTTTTAGAATATCAAGATAAAATTGAACTTCAGAGTTTTTCCACATCTGTAACTGATACTCCATGTACACAGATATTTGATTTGTAATTTATCACCTTAAGATTTATGCTCAAAAAGAAAAAAAATTCCCTTCCCTCCTAAACCCTTGTCAAATTTACTTAACACTATTTTAAATGTCATCTGACATGCTGGGGGACTTTAATAATTTTTCAATTTTTAGTAGATGCAATCATTGTATAGACAAAATTTAATATTTTACTATTCAATAAAATATGCAGCTATTTAAAAATTATCTGCCATAGAATATATTTTAGTCATAATGACCTAAATATTTTAGTACTATCTCTCAGAAAATAACACAACTTAGTTACCTACTAAGGACATTTTTGTTTGTTTAAAATAAGACTACAGGGGGACAAAATCATAACAGAACAGTAGGTCATTTGCCTTGCACATTACTAACATGGGAAGGAGCTGGATTCAATCCCGAGCATCTCATATGGTCCCCTGAGCCTGCCTGGAGTAATTTCTGAGCTCATAGCCAGGAGTAACCTGTGTGTGGTCCCAAACAACTATAAACAAAAGCTACAACGACAATAGCAAATAACTATTACATGCTAACAACAATAAAACAAGTTTTATTAAAAATATAATAAGATTTATTTGTTTATAAACAGCATACTCTCACCAAAGAAACCCAGCAATAAAGAAAACAATATGTCCACATAACTAATTATTCCTAGATGTTTACTTTCTCAAGTAAAAAATATATTCGGATATCTAATACAAACTCAATATACTTTTTCTTTTGCACATATTCAGAAAATAATTCAGAAAATTTTTATTAAAAAAGTGTAATATATATATATATAAATAGTATATATTGTTAATAAATCAATATATGTCAGAGTAATAACAATAGACTAGGTTATTGTTTTATTCTGTTGTTTTGTTTTGTTTTGTTTTGGTCACACTTGGTGATGCTCAGGGGTTACTCCTCGCTTTGCCCTCAAAATATGGCTTCTGGCTTGGGAGACCATAGAGGATGCTGGGGATTGAACCACGGTCTGTCTTAGGCTAGAGCAAGAAAGGCAGACTTCTTACTCCTTGTGCACCGCTCTGGCCCCATTGTTTGCTCTTCTTATTTTTAGAAAATATATTAAAAAATTATGGCTAGATTCAATGGCTAGTGGCCCAGAATAAAAATATATTTATATGGTTGTGTGGGCCTGAAGGTTTGTTTGGGGGGAGGTTAATTTGATGTTCATGGGATGTTAGAAAGATAATTTCAAGCTTTTATATTTATTAGACATTTGCTTCAGCATTAAATCTATGTTCCATGATTATTAAAAATATCGAGTTCAGTTTCCAACACGATTTTAATTTTTAATTTTGCTATTTTATATTCTCCAAGTTTCTCCTTGTTGATCTCCTTTTTTCCAAATCTCAAAGTGTCTAAATAAATAAAAAATATTTTCATTATTGTTATTTTAAATTTTTATCTTTAACAAAATTCCAAATTATCTATTCTCTGGTGGATTATCAAAATCTACTTCTATTAAAGCCACTATTCATTTCAGAAAAAAACCTAATGTATAAGAATATATTTTCTTTAAAAACCATTTTAGTAGTCAAGGAACACAATCTTACTCACTGAGGACTGTTTGGCTCTGTTAAAGTGTGCTTTCACTCCAAATATATATTCACTTGCTTTTCTAAAACCATTTAGAGGCAGCTGTGTGGACAGATGGCCTATGTTGACTACAGTGCAATAAACTATATCAAATGCAATTAACACATTTTCTTACTTCTAACAGGAAATACTTGAGTAATATATTTCAGTTCAAACTACCTTTCGGGAGTGTGCATGAACTCATAAATTCTCATATGCTTTGCATTTTTAAATTATTACTTTTTTCAGCAATGTGTCAAAGATATCAATAATAGTTATTGCTATTGATATCAAATAAACTATAACCATATTTAACATAATAATCTGGTTAAGGTAATAAAAACTACTGGTAGAAGAGTACCTTTTTTTCTATTGGAAGTTTGTTGCCTTTTCTCCACCTAGTTTTCATTGGTAGGTAGACAATAAGAAATATAATAATTACTAAATATGAAATCAGATTTAATAAATTAAGCAATTTGAACAAGTAAAAAATCTTAATATTTTTCTAGAAAAGTTTCTATCAGTAATGAAAAATAAAAAACTGTGAAAAATGAGTCCTAAAATACTTGGGACATTTTATGTGCTGTGATCTAAAACTATGTTTAAAGTATTATTTCTAAATTAAGACAAATAATAATTTGTTCTGGCAAAATATTTGCTGTACATTTATATTTCTAATTTTTGGGACAAACAAGTAGTACTCAGCTCTTTTTTGTTTTGTTTGTTTTTGACCACACAATGGGTGATGTTCAATGGTTACTTTCCTGGCACTGCATTTGGTATTCACTCCTGGCAGGCATGCCAGGGATTGAACCTGGGTTTCAGCTGCATGCAAGGCAAACTCCCTACCCACTGTGCTCTATCTCCAGCTCTCTGTCTAGTCTTATTCCTTGCTCTGGCAAACCATATGCTGTGCTAGGGACTGACAACATCAGATGATTTTGAGGCATAATCTTAAAAAATATTCTAATTATTTAATCAATAATTAAGTTAATAGTTTCAATTGATTTCCAATTTTCTCAGAATATAATGTAAACTTATCTTAAACTTTTCTCTTATTTAGTTTTCTTTTAGTTTTACCCCCTTTCTTGGAACACTGAAAAAGATCAATGTAGTCACAGTTTTTTAAATTTGATTCTGCAGCTTTTGACATTAGCATTAAACAGTTGAAAACTCATTTGAGGTCTATGTTTTAAAGTGTACTGAGTATATATTCTTCAATGCACTTTACTGATTTAGGTCATATCTCAAGGGTTTGGGTCTACTTCAAGTTGACTTTTCTATAAGGTGTTAGATATAGATCTAGCTTTAATTACTTACACGTGGGAATTTTCCAAATACCATTTCTTGAAGAGGCTTTCTATTCTATTTCATGTGTTTGGCTTCTTTGTTAGAAGTCATTTTACTATATATTTGGTGGATTGCCACTTATTATTCTATTCTTATTCATTGGTCTAAAGTCTTTCTTCATTTCAGTACTATGCCATTTTGCTCTTATTGTTTTGTAGTATATCTTCAAGTTAGGTAAAGAGGTGCCTCTCAGTTGTTGTTGTTGTTGTTGTTGTTGTTGTTGTTGTTGTTTTATAAAATGGTTTTGACTATTTGGGATAATTTATGGCTCTACACAAACTTCATATTTTTCTTTTCCAAATAGTTACGGAATGTCTTTTGAATTCATAAACAGATTGCATTGTATATATATGTATATATATATAACAATTTTAGGAATGTAAATGTTCTAAACACTGTAATTCTATTATGGGAAAGCAGGTTTGCAGCAGGAGCCACCACAGGAAATTATTCAAACCAGACTGATGTTGGTCAAACATATTTTGGTGAAATTCTTACCTCATAGAAAAAAGGAAAAGGTCATATGAGATTGCAATATTTATTAGTGAGTAAAGACCGCCCTTATGGGCTGGGGGAGTGAAGGTAAAGAACCTATATAGAATCTCTTCCTGCCTAGGTGAAAAAATAAGCCATCTATATTTTGGGTGAAAACTGATTATCCTAAAACTCCTCTCTTGTATGCTTACTAAAGAGCAGCAATAGGAGATAAACCAAAATGAATCATGTTTTAATATACTTTATAAAACTTGAGAACCTCTAGATAGGAGCTAGAAGTGTGTGTATTTTGCAAAGGCATAGTGAAACCTGGGAAAAATATACTGTCAGCCTAAGAGCAGGTTGGATTTTCTGGTAGCATTGGTCATATTTCCAACTGCAGGGTTCAGACAGTCTAAGTTTGCCTAACCCTACGCAATCTCGGTTCCTGGAAAAGTTCTTCTAATGGTGGTGGTCTTAATCAGACATGGAACTTGAGTCCTTGAGTTTTCTCAAAACCTAGGCAATTGCCAAGACACCAGGAAGCATGCCTGGTTTGCAAGTCATTACCTGGGCTTCATGAAGCATGACCCAGTTTGCAAGTCATTGACAATGTGGCACAAAACTTGCCCCTGAATTTCTCACCTCCAGGGTGGTTTTAAACATTCCCTGGCTTCTATAATGGGACTCAAAGTGTGGTGGTGTACAGTCAATTTTGGAGCAACCGAAGTTTAAGTCTTTATGAAGAATATTCTGGGTCAAAAGCCCATCTGAAATATACAAATTTTGGAATTCTTCCTAATAGAATTCAACTCCACTCTTAATAAGATGTCCCCATTTTACTGGGTCTATGCAAAACGGAAAAGAAAGGATATTGTTACAAGATAATATAAGGGCATCAGGAGACTAAGGGTAGGTTGTAGGATCTGTCCCTCAGAAGACATCATACTCTATAATTCTCAGTACATAGGTATGATAACACTGTTGCACTGGAAATACATATAAAGAACTATAAAGATACTATCTTTTTTCTACTATATAGGTCCAAAGGAGCAATTCTTTACTTCAATAAATAAATGCTTATAAAGAAATACACATATCCTCTCTAGTCTGTTGAATAAATCCAAGGTAAGTTGAATCTGGATTAATGCTTCAGCTAATGAGGTGTTCAGTGTTTTGATGGCAGTCGGAAAGATAGAGAAATTGTCCTGCAACTGCTGGGTGGAGTTACGAGTTAAGATAAATCCTTGAGCTAGGTCCCACTGGAAGGACCAATTCTGGTTGCAGTAATGAGAAGTTAAAAGGGTGTGGGGCAGTACAGCTGGGCCAAAATGGTGTTGAGATATAAGGACAAAGTGATTTAATAGGAAAATCAATAAATGAGGGATAAGTGAGCATAGAAAAACAATAGAAAAGCTTTCACTCAGTGGAAGGTGGTGAAAGGTAAGGTAGAAGGACTAAGTTCAACTCAGACATTATGTAAATACATGTTTTCAATGCTTTAAAAATATGTTGCTCAAAATTTTATAATGAGCATTCTGATAAGAGCATGGAGCACTGAGTACTACAATAGGAGTCTAGAGCAGCCAAGTTCCCTTCCCATAAAATTCTGTAAACCAAATCATTAGGAAATAATTGCAGACATTCTTAAATTTAAAAAGTGCTGTCAAAACATTATTATAGAGAGCTTTGTAATAAGAGTATAGCATTCAAGTTACTTATCTATAAATATCTGTGGAAAAAACATTTTGCAGACAAAATTAAACTGAAAATAATTTTCTGAAACATTGTTATTATAATGAGCACTTGAATAATAATTAAGAGCACTAAACACAGTAGTGAGAGTCTGGATTACTCAGTTTTTCCATAGAACTTTAGAAAAAAATATGAAACACATTAGTGGATGTACTTAAATTAAAAATGGACAGCTAAAGTATTTAGCTTATAGAGAACTGTAATGTATGTCTGGGGTGTTCAACTTATTTTTTCATTGACTTTTGTGGAAAAAACAATAGAATGTTATTACATACTAGTTTGAAGATGAGAATAAAAACATTCTTAGAATAAGCACTGTAATGGGAGTCCATGACATTCAAATATTTTCCCTGAGATTTCTGTGGACAAAATCATTAATACATTATTGTAGACAACTTTTCAAAGGCAACTAACTGATCACCTGCTTGAAGTTATGTATCTTTATCTGTTGCTATAGGTCCTGTTGAAGTACAAAAGCAGATATAAGCTGCTGAAGATTTCACAGAAGAGGTAGGGCTATCTAAACCTTTGTGATCATCAAACTTAAACCAGCATTGTCTCACTGCTTTTTTTACAGGGGGCATTTTACTGAAATTGTCTATTTCACCATAATGAATTGAAAAAGATAATAAGTTATAGTTTTCAAGCTGTTCTTAGAATCAGTAACATACTGTGACAAGTCGAGGTTTGCTAAAGGAAAGTTTACATAGGTCTCTAATTTTCACTATCAGATGGAATAAAGTCTATCAGATAGAATAAAAACACATTTGTTTCCAAATTTCTATTATCTTTATAGAATCCTGCTGAGCTCTGTAGTAATTGCAATAAAACCTATTGTATGTTAGGTTTTCTTCTTTGGAAAATAACTTGAGACAGTCCTGGACTGTACATTTGCTTATGGATGCAAATATTAGGATGGATGTTTAAAATTCTCAAATGTCCGAGACTTTGTGACAACTGAGCCACTGGACTGATCTTGAAAAACTGTTATAAAAATAGACTCATTGAGAAGCTTGTGTCTCTAACAAGCATGCTCTGCAGCTTTCAAGCCATCTAGATGATCACAATATTCCTCTTTAAATCTTTTCTATCTATCAGCTTTTTCATATCTCCATGGAGACCATTCATCTGAAAAAGAAGTAGTTCATGTGAATCTCGTTGACTGTGCCCTGAAAATTGGTTATTGATCTTCTCAATGATTACTTTAAAATCTTTTGGGTTTTACATGTCCTCTTTTGCCCATAGAGCTTACATAATTAGGCAAATTTGCCACTTTACATTTGTCCCAATGGACTTGACCTCTTAGTGTAATCCTAGTAATGGTTTCGATGAAATAATTAGCCAAGCATGGAGCATTACACAGGCACTGTAATATTGAGTTCATGTGACAAATATTTCCCAAATTATGAAGTCCAGTGACATCTCGGCCATTCCCACAAAACAAAACTCAAATTATGAATTTAATTGTTACTGACCCCTGTAATCTCTGCTTTAGTGCTATGTGTCCATTAGTAGACTTTATTACCTGTTGCAGTTGCTTATATGGGTTGCTAAAATATTCTTTAACTCTTTCAATACCATTTATATGTATTCCTTATTCATTTGAAATAATTCTTTTTTGTTTATTTATTTATTTATCTATTTTTATTTAAACACCTTGATTACATACATGATTGTGTTTGGGTTTCAGTCATGTAAAGAACACCACCCATCACCAGTGCAACATTCCCATCACCAACGTCCCAAGTCTCCCTCCTCCCCACCCGACCCCCGCCTGTACTCTAAACAGGCTCTCCACTTCCCTCATACATTCTCATTATTAGGACAGTTCAAAATGTAGTTATTTCTCTAACTAAACTCATCACTCATTGTGGTGAGCTTCCGGAGGTGAGCTGGAACTTCCACCTCTTTTCTCTTTTGTGTCTGAAAATTATTATTGCAAGAATGTCTTTCATTTTTCTTAAAACCATAGATGAGTGAGACCATTCTGCATTTTTCTCTCTCTGTGTGACTTATTTCACTCAGCATAATAGATTCCGTGTACATCCATGTATAGGAAAATTTCATGACTTCATCTCTCCTGACAGCTGCATTATATTCCATTGTGTATATGTACCACAGTTTCTTTAGCCATTTGTCTGTTGAAGGGCATCTTGGATGTTTCCAGAGTCTTCTATGGTAAATAGAGCTGCAATGAAAATAGGTGTAAGGAAGGGGTTTTATATTGTATTTTTGTGTTCCTAGGGTATATTCCTAGGAGTGGTATAGCTGGATCGTATGGGAGCTCGATTTCCAGTTTTTGGAGGAATCTCCATATTGCTTTCCATAAAGGTTGAACTAGACGGCATTCCAACCAGCAGTGGATAAGAGTTCCTTTCTCTCCACATCCCCGCCAACACTGTTTATTCTCATTCTTTGTGATGTGTGCCATTCTCTGGGGTGTGAGGTGGTATCTCATTGTTGTTTTGATTTGCATCTCCCTGATGATTAGTGATGTGGAGCACTTTTTCATGTGTCTTTTGGCCATTTGTATTTCTTCTTTGTCAAAGTGTCTGTTCATTTCTTCTCCCCATTTTTTGATGGGATTAGATGTTTTTTCTTGTAAAGTTCTGTCAGTGCCTTGTATATTTTGGAGATTAGCCCCTTATCTGATGGGTATTGGGTGAATAGTATCTCCCACTCAATGGGTGGCTTTGTATCCTGGAGGTGCAGATGCTTCTCAGCTTAATATATTCCCATCAGTTAATCTCTGCTTTCACTTGCTTGGAGAGTGCAGTTTCCTCCGTGAAGATGCCTGTAATGTCCTGGAGTGTTTTGCCTATGTGCTGTTCTATATATATTATGGTTTAGGGGTTGATATCGAGGTTTTTAATCCATTTGGATTTTACCTTCATACATGATGTTAGCTGGGGGTCTAAGTTCAATTTTTTGCAAGTGGCTATCCAATTGTGCCAACACCACTTGTTGAAGAGGCTTTCCCTGCTCCATTTAGGATTTCCTGCTCCTTTATCAAAAATTAGGTGATTGTATGTCTGGGGAACATTTTCTGAATATTCAAGCCTATTCCACTGATCTGAGGGCCAGTCCTTATTCCAATACGATGCTGTTTGATAACTATTGCTTTGTAGTACAGTTTAAAGTTGGGGAAAATGATTCCTCCCATATTCTTTTTCCTAATGATTGATTTAGCTATTTGAGGGTGTTTATTGTTCCAAATGAATTTTAAAAGTGCCTGATCGACTTCTTTGAAGAATGTCATGGGTATCTTTAGAGGGATAAAATTAAATCTGTATAATGCCTTGGGGAGTATTGACATTTTGATTATGTTAATCCTGCCAATCCCTGAGCAGGGTATGCATTTCCATTTTTGTGTGTCCTCTCTTATTTCTTGGAGCAGAGTTTTATAGTTTCTTTGTATAGGTCCTTTACATTTTTAGTCAAGTTGATTCCAAGATATTTGAGTTTGTGTGGCACAATTGTGAATGGGGTTGTTTTCTTAATGTCCATTTCATCCTTATTACTATTAGCGTATAGAAAGGCCATTGATTTTTGTGTGTTAATTTTGTAGCCTGCCACATTGCTATATGAGTCTATTGTTTCTAGAAGCTTTTTGGTAGAGTCTTTAGGGTTTTCTAAGTAGAGTATCATGTCATCTGCAAACAGTTAGAGCTTGCCTTCTTCCTTTCCTATCTGGATTCCCTTGATATCTTTTTCTTGCCTAATCGCTATAGCAAGTACTTCCAGTGCTATGTTGAATAGGAGTGGTGAGAGAGGACAGCCTTGTCTTGTGCCAGAATTTAGAGGGAAGGCTTTCTGTTTTTCTCCATTGAGGATAATATTTGCCACTGGCTTGTGGGAGATGGCCTTAACTATCTTGAGAAAGGTTCCTTCCATTTCCATCTTGCTGAGAGTTTTGATCAAGAATGGGTGTTGGACCTTATCAAATGCTTTCTCTGCATCTATTGATATGATCATGTGGTTTTTATTTTTTTTGTTATTGATGTTGTGTGTTATGTTGATAGACTTATGGATGTTAAACCATCCTTGCATTCCTGGGATGAAACCTACTTGTTCATAGTGGATGATATTCTTAATAACGCATTGAATCACATTTGCCAGGATTTTGTTGAGGATCTTTGCACCTGCATTCATCAGTGATATTGGTCTGTAATTTTCTTTTTTGTAGCGTCTCTGTCTGGTTTAGGTATCAAGGTGATGTTGGCTTCATAAAAGCTATTTGGAAGTATTTCCGTTTGTTCAATTTCATGAAAGAGTCTTGCCAAGATTGGTAGTAGTTCCTCTTGGAAAGTTTGAAAGAATTCAATAGTGATTCCATCTGGGCCTGGGCTTTTGTTTTTCGGCAGACATTTGATTACCGTTTTAATTTCATCAATGATATGGGGGTGTTTAGATATGCTACATCCTCTTCCTTCAACCGTGGAAGATTATAAGAGTCCAAGAATTTATCCATTTCTTCCAGGTTCTCATTTTTAGTGGCATAGAGTTTCTCAAAGTAGTTTCTGATTACCCTTTGAATCTCTGTCATATCAGTAGTGATCTCTCCTTTTTCATTCCTAATACGAGTTATCAAGTTTCTCTCTCTCTCTTTCTTTGTTAGGTTTTCCAGTGGTCTATCAATCTTGTTTATTTTTTTCAAAGAACCAACTTCTGCTTTCGTTGATCTTTCTGATTTTTTTTTTGGGTTTCCACATCATTGATTTCTGCTCTCAGCTTTGTTATTTACTTCTGTCTTCCTATTTTTGGGTCCTTTTGTTGAGCACTTTCTAGTTCTATTAGCTTTGTCATTAAGCTACTCAGGAAAGCTCCTTCTTCCTTCCTGATGCGTGCTTGCAAAGCTATAAATTTTCCTCTCAGTACTGCTTTTGCTGTGTCCCATACGTTCTGATAGTTTGTGTATTTATTGTTATTTGTTTCCAGGAACCTTTTGATTTCCTCCTTGATTTCATCTCGGACCCACTGGTTATTCAGTATGAGGCTGTTTAACTTCCAGGTGTTAAAGTTTTTCTTCTGAGTCCCTTTTGAATTCACAAATAATTTCAGAGCCTTGTGGTCAGCAAAGGTAGTCTGCAAAATTTCTATTCTCTTGATATTATGGAGATATGTTTTATGTGCCAGCATGTAGTCTATTCTGGAGAATATCCCATGTACATTGGAGAAGAATGTGTATCCAGGTTTCTGGGGATGGAGTGTCCTATATATATCCACTAGGCCTCTTTCTTCCATTTCTCTCCTCAGGTCTAATATATTCTTGTTGGGTTTCAGTCTGGTTGACCTATCCAGTGTTGACAAAGCCGTGTTAAGTTCCCCCACAATTATTGTGTTGTTATCGATATTATATTTCAGATTTGTCAACAGTTGTAATAAATATTTTGTTGGCCCCTCATTCGGTGCATATATTTTTAGGAGAGTTATTTATTCCTGCTCTACATACCCCTTGATTAATATAAAATGTTCATCTTTGTCCCTTACAACCTTCCTGAGTATAAAGTTTTCATTATCTGATATTAGTATGGCCACTCCAGCTTTTTTTATGTGTGTTTTTTGCTTGGATAATTTTTCTCCAGCCTTTTATTTTGAGTCTATATTTGTTCTGACTATTCAGGTGAATTTCTTGTAGGCAGCAGAAGGTTGGATTGAGTTTTTTGATCCATTTAGCCACTCTGTGTCTCTTGACTGGTGCATTTAGTCCATTGACGTTGACAGAAAGAATTGTCCTGGGATTTAATGCCATCTTTATATCAATATTTGGTGTGTCTTTTGGTTAGTCTTGTCTTAGATTAGGTCTTTCAGTTTTTCTCTTAAGACTGATTTTGTCTCTGCAAAGTTTCTGAGCTGTTTTTTGTCTGTGAAACCATGTATTCTTCCGTCAAACCGGAAAGTGAGTTTTGCTGGGTATAGTATTCTGGGTGAAGCATTTATTTCATTCAGTCTTGTCACAATATCCCACCACTGCTTTCTGGCATTGAGTGTTTCTGGTGACAGGTCTGCTGTAAATCTCAAGGATGCTTGCTTGAACGTAATTTCCCCTTTTGATCTTGCTGTTTACAGAATTCTGTCTCTATCTGTGGGATTTGTCATTGTGACTAGGATGTGTCTTAGGGTGGTTTTTCTGGGGTCTCTTTTGGTTGGTACTCTTCGAGCATGCAGGATTTGATCACATATATTCTTTAGCTCTGGAAGTTTCTCTTTAATGATATTCTTGACCATTTATTCTTCCTGGAAATTTTCTTCCTGGATCTCTGGGACTCCAATGATTCTTAAGTTGTTTCTGTTGAGCTTATCATAGACTTCTATTTTCATCTGTTCCCATTCTTTGACTAATTTTTCCATTGTCTGCTCATTTGCTTTAAGTTTTTTTTCCAATCTCTCCTGCTGTATGGAATTGTTATGTATCTCATCTTCCACATTACTAAGTCTATTCTCAGCTTCTTATACCCTGTCCCAGAGCTTATCCATTTTGTCTTTCACTTCGTTTACTGACTTTTTCAGGCCTGTTAGTTGACATGTTATTTCAGTTTGGAGTTTTGTGATTTCTGTCTTCATATTTTCTTGGTTCTTATTAGTGTTCTGTTCAACGCGATCCATGGTTTCTTTGAGTTCGTTGAGGATCTTCCATATTGCTAGTCTAAAGTCCTCATCTGAGAGGTTGATAGGTTGGTTGGTCATTATCTGGTCATCAGAATTGTCATCTTCATTCTCTATGTCTGATGCTGGCCTGCGTTTTTTCCCCATTATCACACTTGTATTGTGGGTTTTTCTACGTGTCGTGGTGGTATTCATTGTCTATATGATGCAGGCAGCACACTCCTCTGGCTCCGCCCTTTCTGGATGGGCTGACTTGCCTCTAAGGGAGGGGAGTCCTCCGTGGATGAAGCCTCACACTGGATCAAATCTTAGGTCCGAGCATTCAACAGAGAAGACAGTCCAGAGAGAAATGCTTGCTTCTGTGATATAGCACAGTTTTTAATGTGATTTTTTCTTCTTGTTGCGATGGTGTTCTTTTCTTAGAATGAGTGCACGGCCGTGTACTGAAGAGAAGCAGCCATGCTCTGCTGGAGCCTCTTTTTGCCCCCACTCCCAAGAGTTTCATGCAATAGTACAGTAGACAGACATACACAGGTAGCACTCACAGATTTTCACAGTTGGGCCCCACTGGGCAGGCGTAGTTTCGTGGATTTTCCCCGCCTGATGTCTCAAACAGGGGACCCGGCTTCTGCAAAAGATTGCCAGTTTTTATGTTCTCCATTTGAAATAATTCTACTTTGATTTGTTGAATTTCTCATTAATTGATTGCTTAATTCGCTGGTTGGTATCTCCTTCATTTCTGCTGCTAACACAGTCAGTGTTAATTTTAAGTTCTCATCAACCATGCTCATTCATTTTGGTGCCCTAGAGATTTGCCTAGTTCATATCTATCTGTGACTGCAATTAACCCCCATTGTTTACACCTTGTTATTGCAATTTGTGCAAGAAAATTTGGTGAATTTTCAAATTTTACATTATTTTAGAATATGGTAAGTCAATATGATTATACAAAAGTGGATACTAATACATCTGCCTTTTTCTTATTTTCCTACCAATGCAGGGTTTTTTGAGTATACTGTAAAAATTCTGTAAAACTGAGTTTTTAGGTTTTATATTGTCTTAGAAAAAGAAATGGTGAGGCCTACATCAATGAATATAATCAATATGAATTAAAATATATTCAGAGACTCACTAGCATTCATGATATGGAATCTCAAAATTGTATGATAAAATCTTATTATAGTTTTCATATATCAAGAAGGGCTATATAAGTTGTTATTTTTTGTTGTAAATATAATTTCAAATTAATTATTCACTTATGTTATTAGTCCAATTTTCATAAATTCTTAGGTGTTCAAGTATTATCTCAGTACCACCTATAATTTGGGAATTATTTGTTTTTGTTTTTGGGCCACACCCAGTGATGCTCAGGGGTTTCTCCTTGCTAGGCACTCAGAAATCGCTCCTGGCTTGGGGGACCACATAGGACACTGGGGATCAAACCAGGTCCATCATAGGATGTGTGCAAGGTAAATGCCCTACTGTTTGTGCCACCACTCCTGCCCCATTATTTGGGAATTTTATTTCTGTTTTAAAAACCACTAATGAATAATATCTATAAAACTCTTTCAATATATTAAATGATCTATTCACCAGAAAAAATTATCAGTTGAGTAATAAAGGCCCAAAGGAATAAACCAACAATTGTCTGCTTAAATATTTAGACAAATCCAGAAGTAAAATGTCACAATATTAAAATAACATTTACTCATAAAAAGAGAAAAGGACTGGGACCAAAGCAATCTGTGTGCCAGAAGGGCAACAGCATAAGGGAAACTGAAAGAAAAATAAGGATATGGTTTGAATTTTAATTATTGATTTTAAAATTTCTAGGTGTGACCACAATTAAGGAGAAAATGTTAGAAATTCTTTTTTTTGGGGGGGGGGGTCACACCTGGCAGTGCTCAGGGGCTACTCCTGGCTCTATGCTCAGAAATTGCCCCTGCCAGGCTTGGGGAACCATATGGGATTCCCAGACTTGTACCAAGTCCTTCTGCATGTAAGGCAAATGCCTTACTGCTGTGCTATCTCTTTGGCCCTATAGAAATGTTTTGAAGTGAAACAGTAAAGTAAACTCAAAATTTGGAATTGTTAACATTCAAAACTAATTCCAACTATGAAGTAATAGTTGAATTCTGAAATTTTAAGGCTCTCATGAAATTGAGAAAAAGACCCAAATTTTCTTACACCAGTTTTATTGTTTTTAGTCTAAGTACAAAGGGTATCACACCAAGAAGGCAGTTTTTCTAAAGGATAATTTACCATTTTAAATTATGCAAGCACATGACATTACTCTCAAGGCAAGTGAGAGAATGCTTTTAACTGCTGACTAATACTTCACCTAGTTTTAAGGTTTATACTTGCTAGTTTGAACATTCACTCTAGATATAAATTAATCAGAAGTTGTTCAAATAGAAATAGTGGACTGTAAATCTAGTGTATCAGAACAGGTGATTGAACAGGGTTTAATTCCCAGAAAGATTTGTGGTCCCTGAGCTCACCAGAATTGGTGATAATAAAAACTAGAGGCAGGAGTAAGCACTGAGTATCACCAGCTATGAAACAAAAATAAATAAATAAAAATCAAAACAACAAAAACAACAAAAATGGAATTATTTCACAAAACTACCACCTCAGGAATTTTATATAGTCAGAACACTGGCATGTGTATATAAATGATGCATTTGAATTACATACAGAATACTGCTAAGACTCATTTTCTGCCTCAGTTTCTTGGAACTCTACAGCAGAGAACATTTTAATTCATTGGCATGTTATTCTGTGTATGTATTATAATTTGATTCTTTTCATATTTACAAATGTAGTCACAATAATGGGCCAGCTCTATAAACTCATTTTTTTTCTCAAAAGACAAGTAAAAGAAGCTCTGATAAGTAATGTATAAACTTGTCATGCAGCAGAAACCTAGCAAACTTGGCATGAGAGGATGGGTCAGACCCTGCCCTGCTGAAGCCTTACTTTCTGCATCACCCACAATCTATGATTTGTCCATGGCTTTTTCTCATCTTTCAATAATTTTATGTAGACCAGTGTGAATTACAAGTCATTCACAGTTTTGTTTAAGGTACAGAGTGACAGTGAATTGGGCAACTCCCACCACCAATGTTGACCACCATCTGCCCCTGTTCTAGCATGCACCCCAAACCTCCCCTCTAACCCCCTGAACTTCTAGTGTAACGAGTTCCTTTTTCTATAGCTTCTTGTGGTTTGGGTCTCTTGAATTTATTGTCATTGATCTTGGGTTGGGTATTTAGGTTTGATCATTTATTTCCCCACTCAGTGTTCATGAGACTGCTTGCCCCAGGTACCATCCACTTTTTCTTTTTATCAACTTATGAGTCAAAACAAAATGATTCATATTCTATGGTCCTGATTAAGTAAAAAGCAGAGAGGATCTCCTGTCTAGAAATTATAAATATAAAATTAAGAGAACAGAAACAAAAAATAAATAAAGGAAGGGTGTGCTGGTGTGGCAAGTTTTGTTATTGTTGTTCTTCTTGTTGTTTTATTGATTTATTCATTTTTTGTATAAGCGCAGTAAGTTTTAAGGAAATTAGAAAGAAAATTCCCTGGCCAAAGAGATACAGGGTTTCTCCACCCTTGAAGCATACTCTCAAGGGATCAACTACAGGCTTTCGCCATGTTCATTGTCAAACTCCAAGTTCATTTTATCATGCCAGGAAATGTACTGCTAGTTGTGTTGTCAAAGTCAGTCTTCTGTAATGAGAGATGTTGGTTTTTTGCACAGATCTGAAGACAAAGTCTAAGATAGAGTTCCAGAAGATCTTTATGGTCCAGAAGTTCTGTTCAGTCATGGTTGTTGCATTCAGTCTTCTGTAATTAGTGCTCTTTTTTCTAAGGTTTTATTTTATTTTATATATATCAATATATATATAATTTTATTTTGACTATATTGGCTTACATATCTTTCACAGTAATAATTTAGGTACATATTAACATTGAATCAGGGGAATTCCCATCACCAAATTTGTCCACCCAACCCCATTTCCATCTTGCTTCCCATATCTCCCACCCTCAACCCCTGGGCTGCTAGAATAAGTGGTCCCCTGTTTGTCTAGCTTACTACTTAGTGATTGTACATCTGTTTGTTCCTGGTACCCTCCCTTATTTCCCCCTCTGTTTGAAAGGCGGAACTAGATAGTTCAAGTTATGTGGTTTTATTTGAAGAAAAGAAAAGCAATAAAATGGGGTAAAAATCAAATAAGTCAAATATGGGCAGAGTCCTTCTACCTCAGTTTGAGAGAAGAAAAGAAAAAAGGAATTGAAACATCACAACAATACAAAAAGAAATATCAAATAAAATATCTAGTGAGCATTACAGCAATAAAGACATGCACCACATAATAGTCTCAGTCCTGAAATAAAAACATGCCAGAGCTCAAAAAGAAAGAAAAAGATGGCTGGTTTCCTTAGCATGGCAGACATTTGGGGGCTTCCCCTGGCATCCCCTGACAGCTTGCCTCGGCTGAGGTGAGTGTTTGGGGCCGGAGTTGCGGATCAGGCTGACTGCTGGACCCCTAGGCCCGGCAGACATTTTGGGACCTCCCCCAGCCTGCATCAACCTCGGGACTTTGATCTCCTCCAGCATTAATCCCTTCAAGGCGTGTCTCGGCTGAGGCGTGTGTTTTCTGTTGGAGTTGTGGACTTGTGCTGGTTTCCTTAGCTTGGCAGACATTTGGGGGCTTCCCCTGGCATCCCCTGACGGCTTGCCTCAGATGAGGTGAGTGTTTGGGGACCAGAGTTGCGGATCAGGCTGACTGCTGGACCCCTAGGCCCGGCAGACATTTTGGGACCTCCCCCAGCCTGCATCAACCTGGGAACTTTGATCTCCTCCAGCATTAATCCCTTCAAGGCGTGTCTTGGCTGAGGCATGTGTTTTCTGTTGGAGTTGTGGACTTGTGCTGGTTTCCTTAGCTTGGCAGACATTTGGGGGCTTCCCCTGGCATCCCCGGACGGCTTGCTTCGGATGAGGTGAGTGTTTGGGGGCCGGAGCGCACGCTCTGCTGCGCTTCGCGGCCACGCACTCCACCTAGCCAATGAGTACCACCACAACACGTAGAAAAACCCACAGCTTAAGCGTGACAGTGGGGAGACTACACAGACCAACTTCAAACATAGAGAATGAAGATGGAAACTCTGATGACTCAACAATGGCCAACTACCTAAGCAGTCTTTCAGAAATGGAGTTTAGAGAAGAAATATGGAGGTTGCTAACAGAAATCAAAGAAAGTATAAATCAGAACACTAATAAAAATCAAGAGAATATGAAGATAGAAATCAGAAAACTCCAAACTGAAATATCAGATCAGATAACAGGTCTGAAAAACTCAGTAGACGAATTGAAGAACATAATGGATGAGCTTTCCAACAGGTTAAAAGCAGCTGAGGATAGAATTAGTGCTTTAGAAGATGAGATGCATAACAACTTTACACAGCAGAAGAGATTGGAAAAAAGCCTTAAATCAAATGATCAGACAATGGAAAATTTACTCAAAGAATATGAGCAGATGAAAATAGAAGTCTTTGATACGCTCAACAGAAACAACTTTAGAATCATTGGAGTCACAGAGACCCAAGAAGAAAATCTTCAGGAAGAATAAATGGTTAAGAATATCATCACAGAGAAACTAGCAGAGCTAAAGAAAACATGTGACCAAATCCTGAATGCCCGAAGAGTACCAGCTAAAAAAGACCCCAGTAGAAACACCCCAAGACACATCCTAGTCACCATGATGAAACCCACCGATAGAGATAGAATACTGCAAGCAGCAAGATCGAAAAGGGAAATTACATTCCAGGGAGCATCTTTGAAATTTACAGCAGACCTGTCACCAGTAACACTCAAGACCAGAAGGCAGTGGTGGGACATAGTGGCAAAACTCAATGAACTTAGACCCCCAGCTAACATCATGTACGAAGGTAAAATCCAAATGGATTAAAGACCTCGATATCAGCCCCAAAACCATAAAATATATAGAACAATACGTAGGTAAAACACTCCAGGACATTGAGGCTAAAGGCATCTTCAAGGAAGAAACTGCACTCTCCAAGCAAGTGAAAGCAGAAATTAACAGATGGGAATATATTAAGCTGAGAAGCTTCTGCACCTCAAAGGAAATAGTGCCCAAGATACAAGAGCCACCCACTGAGTGGGAGAAACTATTCACCCAATACCCATCAGATAAGGGGCTAATCTCCAAAATATACAAGGCACTGACAGAACTTTACAAGAAAAAAAACATCTAATCCCATCAAAAAATGGGGAGAAGAAATGAACAGACACTTTGACAAAGAAGAAATACAGATGGCCAAAAGACACATGAAAAAGTGCTCCACATCAGAGCATCATCAGAGAGATGCAAATCAAAACAACGATGAGATACCACCTCACACCACAGAGAATGGCACACATCACAAAGAATGAGAATAAACAGTGTTGGCGGGGATGTGGGGAGAAAGGAACTCTTATCCACTGCTGGTGGGAATGCCGTCTAGTTCAACCTTTATGGAAAGCGATATGGAGATTCCTCCAAAAACTGGAAATCGAGCTCCCATACAATCCAGCTATACCACTCCTAGGAATATACCCTAGGAACACAAAAATACAATACAAAAACCCCTTCCTTACACCTATATTCATTGCAGCTCTATTTACCATAGCAAGACTCTGGAAACAACCAAGATGCCCTTCAACAGACGAATGGCTAAAGAAACTGTGGTACATATACACAATGGAATATTATGCAGCTGTCAGGAGAGATGAAGTCATGAAATTTTCCTATACATGGATGTACACGGAATCTATTATGCTGAGTGAAATAAGTCAGAGAGAGAGAGAAAAACGCAGAATGGTCTCACACATTTATGGGTTTTAAGAAAAATGAAAGACATTCTTGTAACAATAACTTTCAGACACAAAAGAGAAAAGAGCTGGAAGTTCCAGCTTACCTCAGGAAGCTCATCACAAAGAGTGATGAGTTTAGTTGGATAAATAACTACATTTTGAACTGTCCTAATAATGAGAATGTATGAGGGAAATTGTAAACCTGTTTAGAGTACAGGCGGGGGTCGGGTGGGGAGGAGGGAGACTTGGGACATTGGTGATGGGAATGTTGCACTGGTGATGGGTGGTGTTAAGAAAAAAAATATTGTTATTCAATAATGGAATACAATGTATATACAATATATTATTATATACAATACATTGCATTATAAAAAAAAAGAAGATTGTGAAGGAAAATAAAAAAAAACTCAATGAAATAAATGCTTCGCCAAGAATACTGCACCCAGCAAAACTCATTTTCAGGTTTGAAGGATGTATACACAGCTTCACAGATAAACAACAGCTCAAAAACTTTGCAGACACAAAACCAGCCTTAAAAGAAAAACTGAAAGATCTACACTAAAAACAAGACAGAACAAAAAACACACCAAACTTCTACACAAAGATGGCAATAAATCCCATGACAATTATTTCTCTCAATGTCAATGGACTAAATGTGCCAGTTAAGAGGCACAGAGTGGCGAAATGGATCAAAAAACTGAAGCCAACCTTCTGCTGTCTACAAGAAACACACCTGAATAGTCACAATAAACATAGACTCAAAATCAAAGGCTGGAGGAAAATCATTCAAGCAAACAACACCCTTAAAAAAGCGGGGGTGGCCATACTAATATCAGATGACACAAACGTTATACTCAGAAAAGTTGTAAGGGACAAAGATGGATATCATGTACTAATCAAGGGATTTGTACAGCAAGAAGAAATCACTCTCCTAAACATATACGCACCGAATGAGGGTCCAGCAAAGTATTTAATACAATTGTTGACAAATCTGAAGAAGGATATCAATAATAACACAATAATTGTGGGAGACCTCAACACAGGCTTGTCAACACTTTATAGGTCAACCAAATGGAAACCCAACAAAAATATACTAGACCTGAAAAGAGAAATGGATGAAAGAGGCCTAGTAGATATATATAGGGCACTCTATCCTCAGAAATCTGGATACACATTCTTTTCCAATGTACATGGATCATTCTCCAGGATAGATCACGTGCTGGCACATAAAACATACCTCCATAAAATAAAAAGATAGACATTTTGCATGCTGCCTTTGCTGACCACAAGGCTCTGAAGTTAGATGTGAACTGCAAAGGGACACAGAAGAAAAAAATTTAACACCTGGAAGTTAAACAGCCTCATACTCAATAACCAGTGGGTCCGAGATGAAATCAAGGAGGAAATCAAAAGGTTCCTGGAAACAAATGACAATAAAGGCACAAACTATCAGAACTTATGGGACACAGCAAAAGCAGTACTGAGAGGAAAATTTATAGCTTTGCAAGCACACATCAGGAAGGAAGAAGGAGCTTACCTGAGTAGCTTAATGACACAGCTAATATAACTAGAAAGTGCTCAACAAAAGGACCCAAAAATAGGGAGACAGAAGGAAATAACAAAGCTGAGAGCAGAAATCAACGAAGTGGAAACCCAAAAAACAATCCGAAAGATCAACAAAAGCAGAAGTTGGTTCTTTGAAAAAATAAACAAGATTGATAGACCATTGGCAAAACTCACAAAGCAAATGAAAGAGAGAAACTTGATAACGCGTATTAGAAATGAAAAGGGAGAGATCACTACAGATACTGCAGAGATTCAAAGGGTATTCAGAGAATACTTTGAGAAACTCTATGCCACTAAATATGAAAACCTGGAAGAAATGGATAAATTTCTGAACTCATATAACCTTCCACGGTTGAATAAAGAAGAGGTAGCATATCTAAACACCCCCATCACTATTGAGGAAATTAAAACTGTAATCAAAAATTTACCCAAAAACAGAAGCCCAGGCCCTGATGGGTTCACGAATGAATTCTTTCAAACCTTTCAAGAGGAACTATTACCAATTCTGGCCAGGCTCTTTTATAAAATCGAAAAAACAGGAATACTTCTAAATAGCTTTTATGAAGCCAACATCACCTTAATACCAAAACCTGATAGAGATGCTGCCAAAAAAGAAAATTACAGA
Organism: Suncus etruscus; assembly: GCF_024139225.1. Lineage (NCBI taxonomy): Eukaryota > Metazoa > Chordata > Mammalia > Eulipotyphla > Soricidae > Suncus > Suncus etruscus. Next base: position 73,879,375 of record NC_064854.1, read on the forward strand.
CCAATATCCCTGATTAACACAGATGCAAAGATGCTCAACAAAATCCTGGTGAACAGGATCCAGTGCCTCATCAAGAAGATCATTCACTTTGATCAAGTAGGTTTCATCCCAGGAATGCCAGGATGGTTTAACATCCGTAAATCTATCAATATAATACACAACATAAACAACAAAAAAAAATAAAAATCACATGGTCATATCAATAGATGCAGAAAAAGCATTTGATAAGGTTCAACACCCATTCTTGATGAAAACTCTCAGCAAGATAGGAATAAAAGGAACCTTTCTCAATATAGTCAAAGCCATCTACCAGAAGCCAGTGGCAAATATTATCCTCAATGGAGAAAAACTAATATCCTTTCCTCTAAATTCTGGTACAAGACAAGGCTGTCCTCTCTCACCACTCCTATTCAACATAGCACTGGAAGTACTTGCTATAGCGATTAGGCAAGAAAAAGATATCAAGTGAATCCAGATAGGAAAGGAAGAAGTCAAGCTCTCACTGTTTGCAGATGACATGATACTCTACTTAGAAAACAACAAAGACTCTACCAAAAAGCTTCTAGAAATAATAGATTCATATAGCAAAGTGGCAGGCTACAAAATTAACACACAAAAATCAATGCCCTTTTTATACACTAATAATTATAGGGAAGAAATGGACATTAAGAGAACAATCCCATTCACATTAGTTTCACACAAACTCAAATATCTTGGAGTCAACCTGACTAAAGATGTGAAGGATCTATACAAAGAAAACTACAAAACACTGCTCCAAGAAATAAGAGAGGACACGCGAAATTGGAAACACATACCATGCTCATGGATTGGCAGGATCAACATCATTAAAATGGCAATACTTCCAAAAGCATTGTACAGATTTAACGCGATTCCTCTGAAGATACCCATGACATTCTTCAAAGAAGTGGATCAAATACTGCTGAAATTCATCTGGAACAACAAACAACCTCGAATAGCTAAAGCACTCCTTGGGAAAAGGAATATGGGAGGCATTACTTTCCCCAATTTTAAGTTGTATTACAAAGCAACAGTTATAAAAACAGCATGGTATTGGAATAAAGACAGACCCTCAGATCAGTGGAATAGGCTTGAGTACTCAGAGAAGGTTCCTCAGACATATAACCACCTTGTTTTTGATAAAGGAGCAAGAAATCCTAAATGGAGCAGGGAAAGCCTATTCAACAAGTGGTGTTGGCACAACTGGTTAGCCACTTGCAAAAAAGCGAACTCAGACCCACAGCTAACACCATGTACAAAGGTAAAATCCAAATAGATTAAAGACCTTGATATCAGATCTGAAACTATAAGGTATATAGAACAACATGTAGGTGAAACACTCCAGGACATTGAGACTAAAGGCATCTTTAAGGAGGAGACAGCACTTTCCAAGCAAGTGGAAGCAGAGATAAACAGATGGGAGTATATTAAGCTGAGAAGCTTCTGCATCTCAAAGGAAATAGTGCCCAGAATACAAAGGCCACCCACTGAGTGGGAGAAATTATTCACCCAATACTCATCAGATAAAGGGCTAATATCCAAAATTTACAAGGTACTGACAGAACCATACAAGAAAAAAACAACTAACCCCATCAAAAAATGGGGAGAAGAAATGAACAGACACTTTGAAAAAGAAGAAAGGCAAATGGCCAAAAGGCACATGAAAAGATGTTCAACATCACTAATCGTCAGGAAGATGCAAATCAAAACTACTATGAGGTACCACCTCACAGCACTGAGATTGGCACACATCACAAAAAAGGAAAACAAGCAGTGCTGGCGGGGATGTGGAGAGAAAGGAACTCTTTTTCACTGCTGGTGGGAATGCCGTCTAGTACAACCTTTATGGAAAGCGATATGGAGATTCCTTCACAAACTGGAAATTGAGCTTCCATACGATCCAGCTATACCACTCCTAGGAATATACCCAAGAAACACAAAAATACAATACAAAAATCCATTCCTTACTCCTATATTCATTGCAGCACTATTTACAATAGCCAGACTCTGGAAACAACCAAGATGCCCTTCAACAGATGAGAGGCTGAAGAAACTGTGGTACATATACACAATGGAATACTATGCAGCCATCAGGAGAGATGAAGTCATGAAATTTTCCTATACATGGATGTACATGGAATCTATTATGCTGAGTGAAGTAAGTCAGAGGGAGAGAGAAAGACACAGAATGTTTTCACTCATCTTTGGGCTTTAAGAAAAATGAAGGACATTTTTAACAGTATCTCAGAGACAAGAGAGATGAGGGCTGGTAGGTGCAGCTCAGGACATGTGGCTCATCACATAGAGTGATGAGTGCAGTTGCAGAGATGACTACACTGAAAACTATCATAACAATGTGAATGAATGAGGGAAGTAGAAAGCCTGTCCCGTGTACAGGTGTAGGGGGGTGGGGAGGAGGGAGATCTGGGAAATTGGTGGTGGGAATGTTGCACCGGTGAAGGGGGGTGCTCTTTACATGACTGTAATCATACAACTATAATCATGTTTGTAATCACGGTGTTTAAATAAAGATAAAAAAGAAAAAGATAAAATAATATAAAATAAAATTGAAGACATCACTTTCAATATCTACACCAAAACAAAGAAGTCAAAAAAATAGATAGATAAATAAAATAGATTATTTTGTGCTTCTTTTTTCCTGTATAGGCACACAACAGTTAGGTCCACCCAAAAAAAATAAACATAGAAAAATTGGGAGAAGAAATGAATACACACTTCTCCGAGGAAGACCAGCAGATAGCAATCAACACATAAAACATCTTCACTATCACTCATCATTAGGGAAATCTAAATCAAAACAATAATGAGATGTCACCTTACACCAATGAAGATGGCACATATCAAAAATAATGGGATAATCTCTGTTGTCAAGGAGGCAGTAAAAAATAAATAAGTCTCATCCTCTGCTGGTGGGAATGCTCCCTGGTCCAACCCCTAAGGAAAATATTATGGAGGGTTCTTAGAAAACTCAAAATTGAGCTGTCATTCTTAGCTAGCTATCCTCATGATAGAAAGACATTTTCCAAAAGAATGTATGCACAATAGTTTTCATTGCAGCACTCAACACAATAGCCAAGATTTGGAAATAACCTAGATGTCCAACAACAAAGGAGTAGATCATAAAGATGTGCTACATATATACAACTGAATACTACATAACAATAAGAAATGATACCATCATTACAAAATAGTCTAATGGTAGATACTTTGAACACTGTAGGTGCCAGGTATAATGAGTAGAAGTGATCAAATCAAGCCAAAGAGGAGAAACACAAAATTTTTTCTCTTATTATGCCACAAATAAATATGCAACAACAGAAACAGCAGTTTAGATGAAACAGGTGTTCAATCAATCTCACACTACAAAGTCTATATTAATGTTTTGTTTTTATTTACAGAACCAGTTGTGGAACATGATTAGAAGCCAGGGACTCCTGCTGTAATGCTTACTATCAGTATGTTTTACCACCTTTATTTTATTATGTATAAAATAACTCTTCACTTCATTATTGACATAGTTTCTTGGAGAAACAGCTTGGACACCCCAATTTTTCAGTTCGGTGCTTTAACATATTAGACTCAATATACAGTACTCATCATGACAATATATTGATAAAATACTTCAATTTATACATTTCCTTTTGATTGTCTTTGATTATAACCTAAACCTTATGACCACTGAGACCACCGAAATAGACAAAGGCACACCATAGATTTATGTTACATGTTCCATACATTTAGTATTTTTTTGCAAATTACTATTAGCCTTTTTCTTTTCTTCTTCTCTACTTTCTTCCTTTTCAGTTCAACTATGGTACTATTATATCATAATACATACTCTGTCAGTTTCTTTCCAGGAAAGGAACCTAGGTGCACAAAACACTGTGGATGGTACTACATAGGGTAGACTCCACTTATAGAGATTATTACCATCTTGTTTATTAATATATTGCTTGTTATTGTGAAAATTATGTTTATCCTAAAATGCTATGCCTATATTGTATATAGTCTCTCTTATATATTATCCCCCACATTCAAAATATCTTCTATCCTTTCATCCCCACAATCTTGATCTGTTATCCCTCCCAATTTAACCTTTGTTCCTCAGTTTTTAACTCATCAGGAACTGAGATCAATCCCCTACGCCAATAAGCTGTCATCCAGCTCCAAAGTGAAAGAAGCCCCTCTCAACCATACATCTCTCAATTCAGTAAGAAGCTGCAAACACCACTCCAACTGATTCATTCTATGCAGCCCTTTTTCTAACATATACCCTCAAAATGGACTAGCGCATGCTACCAAATTCATTTCCAGAAGGACCCCCAGTTTGAGGAAACTACCCAATACCTTACTGCTGCAAACCATTTATCAGACTCAATCAGGCCATAATGTAGGACAAAAATATGCCCTGAATCTCATCCCTTCCTCCCAAGATAATCTCACAAGACTTAATTGAGGATGTTTATTTTATATCCATTTAATTTCTTAATTGTTATACCACTTAACACTTAATTCGTCTATTTCCACATGTAAATTTAACCTTCTCCATCCCTTTTATTTTAAAAATAATATTTATTTATTTTTCTGTCATTGCTTGTTCTTTTTCTGCTTAGTACAAAATTATAGAAGAAAAGTCTTGCTTGGGATAAAATTTCATGACAGAAAAACAGGTCACAGAGATTATATAGCCTTCCATTTTACCTAATGTAAGAACAACACAATATGTTATTGTACCTTTTTGGATAGGCACACTAAAATGAAGTAATCTTATGTGTAGAAACAAGCTCTTAGCTACTACAGATAATACCCCATAAAGTTTATATACAGGAACACCTCCCACACTGAATATTGGTCATGGGAGCTCAATTTAGACCTTATGTGATCAGACATTAACAGTCCAAATTGAACCCTGAATCCCAACCTTAGAAATGACACAAATTCCTCCTTGGAGAGTCCCTAGTACAGCTCTGGCACCAACTTGTGCCAGGGTATGTTCTTACAACATACTGATGATGAGGAATCAGCAACAACTTGATCTAAAGGCAGGTTGACTCACTTCAGCACTTAATGGTGAGATGAAATCAGAAGACACACAGTCCTTTGATCTGCACAAAAACAAAACAAAACAAAAAAACAAACAAGATCTCTAAATTCTATTGGTCTGAGACAATCACAACTGAATGGGTCATCTGGATACGTAAGGAAAGACTCTATCCCAGGCTTCATCCTAGTTTCAGCGCAATGACCAAGATCACCAACTACAGAAGATGGATTAAAACAATACTGAAGGAACAGAACTTCTAGAACCATAAAGACTTCATCATAAGCTCTACTCCTTGACCTGTGCAGACACCAAGATCTCTAGATACAGAGGTCTGATGTTATCAACCATGACGAAGCAGAAGTCTTCCATACACCACAAAAGCACTGAGGGGAGAGTAAATGAACATGCAAGTAGTCTATAGTTAATCCCATGACAGTATACTTCAAGGGTGGAAAATCCCTGTATCTCTTAGGCCAAGGGAATTCCCTCTCTAATGTCCCCACTAAGTGCTTTGTAAATTTTAGATATCAAAACTTTATCTGATATATTGCATTCAAAGTTTCTTTCTTCATTCCATTACCTGTCTTTCAGTTTTAGCCTTCTTTCTTTTGCCATACAGAAATATTTTTTAGTTTGACTTAGTTCCATTTTATAGCTCTTGCCATTGCATTCTATCATCAAAGACATATTCGAAGCATATGGAGTGTACTGCCTGTGTTTTCCTCAGTGAACTTTATAACTTTGGGTCTGATTTCAAGGTTTTTAATCCATTTTGTGTTGAATTTTGTGTAAGGTGTGAGGTATGAATCAATCTTTAATTTCTTACAGGTGGTTATACAATTATTTTAACATCAATTGTTGAGGAGACTTTATTCCATTTCAAACTTTTGGCTCTTTGTCAAATATTAGTTGCCTATATATTTGGGAATATGTCACTGGATAATCTTTTCTGACCCATTGGTCTGAGACTGTCTATGTTGAAGTACTACACTGTTTTTGATCACTGTGGCTTTATACTAAATCTTCAGGTTAGGTAAATAATTGCCACCCAGATTCTTTTTTTTTTTCAATATGGATTTGGTTAACCAAGATCTTTTGTGGATCCACATGAAGTTATAATTGATTTTTCTAAGTTCTTAAAAATGATATTTAATTTTCATAGGGATTGCATTGTATCTATAAAGTAATTTAGGGATGATGGCCATTTTGATGATGATTCATCCTACCCATGAGCATGATGAGCATGGGATGTTCTTCCAAATTCTTAGGTCCTCTTAAATTTATTTCTGAAGAATTTTGAAGTTGCCATGGTATAGTTCTTTCACCTATCTTGTTGGGTTGATTCTTAGGTACTTGATATTTTTAGATTGTATTTTAAATTAGATAGACTCATTTATCTCATTCTTCTCTGCTTCATTATTTGTATAGAGAAATAGCACTGCCTTTTTGTTTGTTTGTTTGTTTTTTGTGTGTGTCGCACCTGGCAGCACTATGTAATTACTTCTGGTTCTACATTCAGAAATTAGTCCTGGCAGGCTCGGTGGACCATATGGGATGCCGGGATTCAAGCCACTGTCCTTCTGCACGCACGGCAAATGCCGTACCACCATGCTATCTCTCCGGCCCCATAACAGTCTTTTTGTATTGTCTGTGTAGCCACCACTTTGCTGTATTGATTTATTGTTTCTCAGAGCTTTTCTGTAGACTTTTTAGGGATTTCAATGTATGTCATTGTATCATCTGCAAATAGAGATAGTTTGACTTTCTCTTTCTCTATTTGGATTCCTTTGATTCTCTTCTCTTGTCTGATTGCTATTGGTAGGACTTCTAAAATTATGTTGAATAAAAGTAGAGACAGTGCACAGCCTTGCCTAGTACCAGACCATAGTTGAAACGCTTTCAGTTTTTCACCACTAAGGATTAATGTTGGCTGTGGGATTTTTAATAGATAGCTGTATCTATCTTGAGGAAGGGCCTTTCCAACCCTATTTTGCTAAATGTTTTCATTATGAATGAGTGTTGGATTTTGTCAAATGCATTTTCTGCGTTGAGTGATATGATCATGTAGTTTTTGTCTTTCTTTATTTGATGTGGTTTATTATGTTTATTAATTTGCATATGCTGAATAATCCTTGTGTCCCTGGGATAAAACCCACTTGGTCATGGTGTGTAACATTATTGATGTGTTTTTGGATTTTGTTTGCATGATTTTGTTGAGGATATTTGCATTCATGATCTTTAGTAAGATTGGTCTCTAGTTGTCTTTCTTGGTGTTATCTTTGACAGCTTTGAGAATGAGCATGCTCTTAGCCTAATCAAAACAGTACAATGGTCACTCCCGGTTCTGCATTCAGCAATTATTTCTAGCTGGCTTAGCCTCCATATGGGTGCTCATGACCTAACCCAGCTCTGTCACACTTGACCTGCTTTATGATCACTTTAGTTTAAAGCATAGATTTCTAGCATCAAGATGATCACAATATAAAAAATAAGAAAATATTTCTATTCTGGGGTTAAAGAAAAAGCACAGCAATAGGGCTTTTGCCTTGCATACAGCCTACCACGATGGACTATGGTTCAAATCCAGGCACCCCATATGGTCCCTCAAGCCTTTCAGGAACTGTTTCTGAGTGCAAAGCCAGGAGTAACCCCTGATTACTGCCAAGTATGACCCAAAAAACCAACATATATATATATGTATATATATATGTATATATATGTATATATATTCATATATATTGCTTTTAAAAGAATGATAATGTTGAGTTAAAAAATCGTGATCTGGGAAATTGGTGCTGGGAATGTTGCACTGGTGAAGGGGGTGTTCTTTTCATGACTGTAATCATACAACTATAATCATGTTTGTAATCATGGTGTTTAAATAAAGATAATTATAAAAAATCATGAATTGCAGAGAAAAGAAATAAACTACTTGCCTTTTATAAGTAGCAAACTACATTCTATCCCAAGTATAACATTTAGTACCTGAGACCATACAGGAGTGATCTTTTATCCTTGTCAAGTGTAGTCCTAGAACAAAAACACAATATATACACCAATGGGTCAGAAATTTCCATCCATATTTTGACATAAAGTAGTCTAATGTATTAGCAAATATACTGTTTATAAACTGAATAGAAGATTTTTCATGGTCTATCAAATCAGTCATATATATGCATATATATATATATTGATTTTATTACTTTTATTAGTGGAAAAAAAGCACTTCAGTAATGCATTTACAATTCAATTGTCAGTAAGAGAAAAATTCTACATAAGACTAAAGTGAAATTTGGGAACCCTGTGGGAAAGCTGTGGGATTTAGGATTTGAAATTTGCTCTGCCTAGTCAGTTAGTCTGTGGGGTGGGGACAGTGTTCGGTTGGGTAAAGACTTTAGTGGCAGCAGTACAATTTTGATGAGAGTTTTTAACACTCCCTGGCATATAGTTTAAAGTCTCTCACATTAGCTTATTTCAGCAATAACTGAAATAAAATGTAGTATCTTCCCATATAGTGTTCAAGTACATTAATAGTTAAATTATATAAACATACATGCAGCAATAATACAACAAAACTCAGAAGCATTTTGTCAAGAGACCTTTGTTAACTGTTCTCCTAATATTGCTTGGCATTAATTTATCCTTGTCTCTTGTGTGTATTCATCAATTTCTTTATACACAAATGGCTACTTTAATTTACAATAGTCATGTTAGTCATTTCAGTCACAGTTATTTATTAATGATTTGGGATTATTGATATATCCATTTATACAACAGGGTGGTTTTAGTACATTCTTATTCCTATAATATTCTAAATAAATAAAATAATATATGTATAGAGCAAATTAGTTATACATATTTAGGTGAATACAAGACAAAATGATTTATCTCAAATAAAACTCAAAAGAAGAATAACTTAATGTAAATATTAAAGACTTAAGAGTTACAATTTTGGGGTTTATTTTTTTACTAACTGGAAAAGATATAAGTAGAAAAGATTGCTAAAGTTAATTTTAAAGTATCTGCCAATTGTCCCAGATAAATAATCTGTAATGTTTCTTTATTAGAAAACTCAGAATAATAACTGTTAAGAAAAAGAGGGGAACTTTATTTTCTTGTCAGTTTTCCAATTATCATTATATCTTTACTCTGACCACAATAACCTGTCAAATTATGAGAAACTGCACTTATATAGGAAGATATGTTGTCATAAGAAGTAAAGTACAAGATGGCTATGTAATCATATTTGTAAAATCCAAACATTTTTAAAGTAGTTAAAACACTCTGTAATGAAAAAAAAATAATAGAGACAAAGTTGTGAGCAAAACTTGCAGTTTAGTGAAAAATCTGTCTCATTTTCTTAATAAAAATTGTAATAAAATACAGTTTTACATTGAAGTTGAAGTTTTTAGTAAATGGATTATATTATTAAATTTTTAAAATTTTGCTAATGTCAAAGTTGTTTCAGATTTAATAGTTTTAATTTAAAATACCTAAATTCAGATAAAGTTTATTGTATTTTTAAAATCTGCTTTTTTAATTATTCTGCCCAATGTGAATTTGTGTTCTATAGTTAAAATTTTAGTAAGAGTAATTAGAATTATTTAAATTGATTTTATTTTAAGAGTAAACATCAAGCAGATACAAGATCATTTTAAGTTATATTAATGCATAACTTGTTTAAAATAATTTAAAGTCAGATATAAGTTTTCAAAACACATAAAGCTTCATATATTATTCTAGAATTTTCAATAATCCAGAATTGAGTAGTCTTGACATTGCTTTATAGCAATACAATTTATTAATTATTTTGAATAAATATTTTGAATAAAAGTTTAAAGAAGCAAATATTTTAAATAAAATAAATAAAATCTAAAGTTCATGCAAGTAGCTCGGAGATCCAGAGTGTAAATTTGCATACAGAAGAACCTGAGTTGATTCTCAGAAACACTTAGTCCTCTGAACATTCCAGGAGCAACCTCTGAGTTCTGAGCAAGAAATAGACCCTAACACCATTGGATGTGGAATCCAAAGCAATATAAATTCAATTCAATTCAATTTAATTTAATATAGTATAAGAATATTAAAAATACTAATATGTGATATCACATAAAGTTCATGAAGCATAGGAAAACAATAATTTAATACATTTTAAAAATATTTTTTTCTACATAGCTTTATTCTATAAGTTATATATACAGAGAATCTTAATAGTTACATAGTCTATTATTCACATATTTTTAGTAATCATAACTGCTTGGAATAAAATTTTATTTAACTCTATGCAAATAAGAGATTTAATATTGAATAAAAGAGGCTGCTAAGAAATATGAAATTATATTATATCTATTTGGAAAGAATAGGTAATTTTTTAATAATTAAAAGAATTAGAATAGCAGTTTGTAAAAATGGATGCCAAGATAAGCTTAATCAAATTATTGAATTAGAAAACTGAGTGCAATTAATTTGATCATATTGATTAGTCAAATATTGCACATATTTCTTTCTTAAATAATTGCACCACCTAGAGTAATAAAAATTGTTTTACATTTTCAATTTATTAATATCACATGAGGTATATTCTTACACCTAAGTCAAACTATTGACTCTTTTCTGTTCAATTAATTCTTAGTAATTTATACAAATTACAAATTTATTTTTATTTCACCTATTGGTCCATTGCATTTGGGGCAAAATAGCCTATTCTATTAATCATTAATAAAACTTAAGAAAATTTTTACCAGAGGGGTCAGAATGATAGCATAGTGGGTATGGCGTTTGGTGGCAATATGTGAACCCCAAACTTATCATGTTCAATCCATAGTATCTAATATAGTACTGTAAGCTTGCCAAGAACAATTTCTGAGTGCAACGCCAGGAAAAACTCCTAACCACTGCCTGGTGTAGCAAAAAACACCTAACAACCCAACAACAACAACACAATATAAACAACTTTCTTAGTGTATTTGACTTTAGAATACGTAAATCATATATATATACAAAGACACTTTATAGTGATGTATGTGCATGTACAAGGAGAAGTCCTTAAGAAATAAATGGATGATCAGAAAATGATGAGCAAAGGCCTTATGAAACATGTATCAATGTTCATACATAAAATAATAAAGACAGATAATATAGATAAAACAGATGAAAGTCATCATTATAAGGCATAATAATGAGTTAAATTAAAAATAAATTAAGTATGTCAAAAATAAAAAGTCCCACATAAGGTTGGAAGTGAGAGTATGGTATGTAGGGTGTATACCTTGCATGTGGCCACCTTGATATGGTCTCTTGCACAGCATATTGGTCCTCTGAGTTCACAAATATTGATCCCTGAGTATGAAGCCTGGAATAAGCCAAGAACACAGTCTGGTATAATCCCTAAAAAAAAAAGTAATGTCTCACAGAAGTTTTTAGTCAAATTAAATTAATTAATTGTATATATTCATAACATAATTTATATAAGTACACAATAATATTTCAATTTCATGCATGTCTACATATTTACATCGAATACATGGTTTTCTACAATATGAATAAAGCACATCATAATGGTGAGTAAAGTGAATAAGAAGAAAATAAAGGATTCAACATGTTCTCTCTTATATGTAGGTTTTTGGTTTTTTTCCTGTGTCAAAATTTGGTGGTATTCAATACTTACTCCTGGCACTGTGCTCAAAAAAAGTCACTTACTTGGAGACCCGGTGTTGTATGGAGATAGCATGAATAAATACATGTCAGTTACATGGAATAAAATTTTTCTACCAACAAATATTATTGATCCAACTCATCTCTCATATGTGCAACTTAAAAATATACAGCAATAAAAATGTAATACAATAAGAGAATTGATACAACAGAATTTAGGGATGCTACTTTGAGAAAGAGATATGGGAACACTTATGATAAATGTTGTATTGGGTCTGATCAAAGAAAACCTTTATTAATAGTATTGTAAGTCTCAAAACCACATTCAATTAAAAAATTACAATAAATTTAGCAGGGTCTGGAGTGATAGCACAATGGGTATGGTGCTTACCTTCTAAGTGACCGATTTGGGTTTGATCCCACATGGTCCCCTGGTCCTTCCAGGAGTAATTCCTGAGTGCAGAGCCAGGAATATACCCTTAGCTCACATATGTGGCCCACATACAATAAAATAAAAAAAAATCTGTGTTTTGACTTATTTCTGTAGATATCTTTTCCTGGTTTTAAGAGAAAGGATATTATTTCTTTAAAATGTTGTGTAATGTTTAAATAAAAATATTAATTAAAAATAATTATAATATATCTTTGTTAATTGATTAAAAATATTGCCACAAAAATGTTGTGTAATGTACTGATTAAACTATTTTAATACTGTGTTTTGGGTCTTAGGGATATGAGTACCTAATGCCTTACCAAGAATTTTGATTAATTCTGGTATTTAGTGTAGATTCTCTTCAAAATAATATACCCACTTCAGTGAGCCTAAAGAGAGTAAATCCAAAGGCTCAAACAGCACCAACCATAGGCCAGTAAATTCTTAGACACTGACATTAGTAACACTTTAGATTTAATTCAATTATAATCTTGCCTTTGTTCTGTAGTAAACAATATAAAGTGAACTTGATTTTGCCTGCAAGAAGGATGTCTATGGTGATGGGTGGAAAATTGGGAACCACTGGTGAAAGGCAGGTTAGACTGGGGGTAGGACTAGTATTTGAACAATTACTGTCTGAACTTAAGTTATTATGAACAACTTAGTAAAAAAAACAGTTCTATATATATATACATATACATATATATATAAATATATATATATATTCTTTAATCTGGGCCTTTATCTTTCTAAGCCCATGCTTACCCTCCAACATAGTTTTTCAAAATTTTCTTACCCAAGACTTCTATTTGTAAATGATGTTCATTAACTCAAGTGGATAAAGACAATCCAAAGCAGAAGAACAAGAAGGTTCTTTCACTGGTGGGCTGTGATCAGATAGCAGAAGTGTCTGGGAAAGACAAAAAAGAATAATGGTCTCATAAGCCATTCTTTTGGCATTTCTGCAATGGGTTTATCCTTCATATTAATGCTATTTGAAATGTTAGCAATGTGGGGGTGCATGTTCACCATGGTATCAAATATTAACAGTGAAAAGGGGGCTGCAATACATTCAGGCCATCTTAGGATAAGGAGTACACCAATGTTACATCGAGAGAAGATGATTAAAACAAACATAGTAAGAATTACCTGGAACTTATTGTATCTTATCAGTATGGCTACAGAGATTTTCCTAAAATCAGCAATTTTTTAGCTTGGATGGAAATGGAAGTTCTTCCTAAATGCAGACAGGTTTAGCATCTTTTAAAACTTTCCACAACAAACAAAATCCTCTCTAAAGAGCAAAATCAATCATAAAATAAAAAATGCAAATCACAAACTTCCGTGATATTAATCATAAAATTAATCCTTTTCTAGGATGGATATTAAACTATTAATTATTTAGTATATTTAGTCAGCAAGGCAAGACTATAAGAAGCATGCAAAAACATCAATTTAATAGAACAAATTTTTTTATTAACAAAAATAAGAATTCAGTTTATAACACAGAGGAATCTATCAAAAAACCAAGTAGCAAATGAACTAGTGGTCCTACCAACCTGGTCAGCATAGTATTGAGCCATGGGTTCCAGTCAAATCAATTATGAAACAAAAATTTTTCTCTAAGCAAAATATGAGTTCTGGTGCAGAGGGTACAACTTTTTTAGGAATCTTTTTATTATGTCTGATTTGTTGGCACATAGGGAGGGAAAAAAAAGAATTCTAGCAGGGCCATACTAAAGCAATTTGTGACTTAAACAGTAGGCCTATTCCTCCGTTGAGTGAACTTGGTCATGGTGACTTGTTATAACCTCCTGTAAACGACCCAATTTTGCATTTATTTCTGCTGTTAAGGTTCTGATTGAATAGTCTTCTTTTACCAGTGTGGCAGTGCTTATGGCTACAGCAACATATATTCCTATCCCAAATCTAGTAGAAATGAAAAGTGGAACTGTCCATGTCATATGTAATCTTATATATTTTTGTGGGCCACACCTGTTGATGCTCAGGGGTTACTCCTGGCTATGAGCTCAGAAATCACTCCTGGCTTGGGGGAACCATATGGGATGCCGGAGGATCTAACCATATGGGATGCCGGAGGATCTAGCTCGGCAAGGTGAAACGCCTTACCTCTAGCGCCACCACTCCAGCCCTGTGAAATCTTAAAAGTGTGAAAAAAGACAATTTCCAGTTGTCAATAGGTGCATTCCTTCAATAAGTGATAAGCATACACATGGAAATTATAGACACTATAAACAAACACATAGCTTAATTTGAATCTATCTTATAAGCTAAGTCTGGTATCACATGCCAACCTTGTTTCCCCTTTGGGTAAGATTGACTGGGACCAACTGAAATCATTTGAGAACATGATTCCTCATGTAAGGAAAGTGGTCTTTTTCCTAGGAATTATTATGCAGGTCCCATTCCTTTTTTTTTTTTTTTTTTGGTTTTTGGGCCACACCCGGCGATGCTCAGGGGTTACTCCTGGCTGTCTGCTCAGAAATAGCTCCTGGCAGGCACGGGGGACCATATGGGACATCGGGATTCGAACCAACCACCTTTGGTCCTGGATCGGCTGCTTGCAAGGCAAATGCCGCTGTGCTATCTCTCCGGGCCCAGGTCCCATTTCTTATTATGTCTTCCAAGGTGAGAACAAGTTCTTAAACTTGGCAGGGAGGTGGGGTTCCTACTAATTACTACACCATATGATGAGGGCTCAATTTTAGCAAAACAATTTTAAGCCAACAGTCCCTGAAAAAATTGGCCTTGGGAATTTAAAGCAGCATGTATGTAACATAGGAAGTACTTCAACTAACTGATAAGAGGGGCACAAATTATTTTTTAATAATTTAATAACTTATTCATAAAGCTTGATTAAGTTTGGTGTACAGGTACAAGGAGCAGCAGGACTGGACTGAAAATAGGGTCCATGTAATTCAGAAATGGTCTAAAAGTGATTTTTCTGGGGTTTTCTCTAAAAGCTAATAAAAGTTCCAGGATACTTTACAGTAAAATACAGCCTAAATTTTTATGTATGACAACCACAACCCTGCCCAACCAGCCCCACTCTAACCTTATAATGTAAGGGGTTACTAATTCTTACTTTCAGATATTTCAAGATATTTCAGATATTTCAAGAGGACAGTCCTCTCAGAACTGTCACACAACAGAATTTGGGATTTGGGCCTCGGTGGTCTTGGCATTGCTGCTGGGCTACAAATTCTCTGAAAAAAACTGCATATTAAAAACAGCATACTGCACTACAAAAACAAACAAAAAAACAGCTACAAATTCTCTGAAAAAACTGCATATTAAAAACAGCATACTGCACTGCACACAACCAGCTCATAGGCAGCTCTGTATTGTTTTTTTACTTGGACCTCTGTTATAAATAAATGGCTAACTTACACTATGCACATACATGATCACATTAAAATTGGATTTATTATATTACTATTGTAAATTACTACAAATATCTGCTTAATATGTTATTGTTCCATTGTACCTGAAGACAAAATTGTGACATTAATTGAATGAAAATCAAAATATTGGTAATAATGCACTTTTCTTTGTTACTCTTGGAAAAATGCTATCTGCTAGTCTTTTCTACCTTCTAGAAGAAGGTAGTTTGCTTGAAGATGCTTACTTTTGTCAATTTTGCCTTCTTTTATTTTCAAAGCTGGTACAGGTGGTTAAGTTTTTTCCAAAATATCTAATTAATCTTGATTTAATTTCCACGTGTGCTTCAATGACTCATCCTTTTAACTCTCCTACTTTAAGAAACCTTGGGAGTAATTGTGTGTGAGTTTGTGTGTGTGTGTGTGTGTGTGTGTGTGTGTGTAATTTTTTTTGGAAGGGCATATGATGCTTATGGTTTACTGTTGGCTCTACACTGAAAGATTACTCCTGGGAAATCTGGAATGAATAGATGGGTTGAATAAATGCTTGACTGTAAGTCTGATGTATGTGATGTATAATCAGATATACTTCTGTTTTATGTACTTTTATCCCCCCCACAGTGGTCATATTGAGCTCACTTGTGTAGTAGCTAAATTAAATATGTTTACAATTATTTTACTATTAATCAATTAGGAACAAAACATTTTCAAAAAGAAAGAGAAATAAAAAATATAATTTACACGGAAGAAACAAGTGATAGATTTCTTTGAAATGAAAGAAGTGGCCATTAACCATATAAGGAACAGTACTGACAAAAATCTGAAGATGCTCAGCAGAAAATAAAATCTGGAATAGTCCCAGAGATGTATTGTTGAAAGTAGATTTAAATATAACTGAATTTTCATGAAAATAGAAGTATAACTGTGAATATGCATGCAATAGAATTATAAAATAGTAAAAAGAATAATATGAATCTTAATTTATATATTTAGGAATTAAAATGCTAGTTTAATATTAGTATACACACTGGAATAGAAGTTATTGAAGTTGAGGATTGAGTATTGAGTTTGGAAATTACTAATCATATACAAATGTTCAATATATTTGAAATATAGTGACAATTTCATTGATTGTTGTACAATCAACTTGACAATTTTTTTATCTATTTTATTCTAATTTTTACTTTTGAGGGGGTCTCCCAAGCAGTATTTAGGAGGCCTTTGTGCCACTCCCCGAAGTTCTTAATCAACCAGTTTGATGAATAGGCAGTTTGATACTTGGTTCCCTAAGACAAAGTATAAATATTGCTAGCATTCTAATTTTAAAATATATACTAATAATTGAAATTTTATTAGGTTATCTTAATAGAGATAGTGGGTCACATATTTTCATATATTAGAATATTGTGACTTTTCATTTTGTATTATAATTTTATAGCAAGCTAACAATTTTGGAAAATTCCAAGTCTATACACAAATTTTTTATAATTGTATTAATTTATTTTTAATTTTTCTTTATGGGCCACACTTGGAGAAGCTAACTCCTGGCTTTGAGTTCAGGGATCACTGCAGGAGATGCTCAGGAGGATATATGGAGTTCCAGATATGAAACTCTAGTTAATGTGTGTGTACAATAAGTGCCCTTCCTAATATAGTCTCTGATTCACTTTTTTACTCCAAACTTAAAAAGATACAAATACATGCAAATGAAAACAAATTGTTTAAGGTAACACACTCCTGATTAAAATTGTCTTATTAAAATAATGTTTAGTATGTTTACATTTATAGCTAAATAGCCTCATCAGAAAAGACCTGTGGTCTCTTCTGTAACAATAAGAACAACTTTTTCACAAATAAATATAACTTAGAAAAAATGGAGTGCATTGAATTATATTCTGTACTGCAAGATAAAATCAGTAATATTATTAATATTCTTTCTGTGGAGAATTTGATGTTATGGTTATAGTTTAAAACCACAGTTTATACATCCAAGTTAATTTTTTCAATATATAAAATGATAAGGTGGCCACCTGGAAAAATGTTTTTGCTACTTGATAAATCACAAATTATTAAACACCTTATAAGATTTATTAATGCAGAAACCCTATAGGAGATATTTAACAATCTGCATGATTATAGATCATTCTTGTATATACTAAATTTGGTGACCATAACTATTAAGACCACATTTATATAAAATTAACTTTAGGTTTAGCTATATAATAATGATAGATGAAGAAATGGATAAATGAGGTTTTAACTAAAGTTTAATAAATGCTATTAAGACAATACTACTGTGTGAATATTTTAAAATTCTGAATTATGTTAAAATCTACTTATAAAACTTCCAAACTTGCATCTATTCTTTTTAGTAGCCATTGTTTGAAACAAAATTAAATAAATTTAATGCGAATATTGACATTGCATTGCATCCCTACATAGCAAAAATGTAAAAGTTTATCTATAAATTTAAGGTAAGATACAACATTTATTATATAGTATTAATTCAATGATGTCTATATTACACCCCAATAATTTTTCTTATGAAGCCTGAGATTTTCAAGAAGCTGAAGCAATATAATTGGATATTTACATTTTAAACTGAAAGTTATCTTGCAGTAATAGTTTTCTCTTTTAGGATATTAAAATGTGTGAATCATGCCTGCTGAGACCACACTGTGCACAGAATGAGTTCAAATCATCCTATCCCATTCAATTAGATGTTGAAAGAAAGATAAACATAATGAATGAAACTGTGAAATATGCACTTTCTCATTCTCAAAAAAAAAATAAAGAAGTGAAAAAAACCTTCAATGATATGTATGCACTGGTGCTTTGGCAAAATGCTTAAACAGTAATTTTTTCAGGCATTAATAAAGTTATGATAAAGCTATTATTTTGAGTAGCGTAGAGGGGCCAGAGTTTTAGCGCAAGCAGTAGGGCATTTGCCTTTTATGAGCTAACCTAGGATGGACCACAGATTGACATCCAAATGGTCCCCCAAGCCAGGAGCGATTTCTGAGCACATAGCCAGGAGTAAATCCAGAGCATCACTGAAAAGATGATTAAAGATTTTTAAAGATTTAAAAAAGATTTAAAGCTTTAGCTTTTTCTAAATAAATTGAGCATCTTTTTTTTTCTTTTCTGAAATCTTAAATTTTTTTATTTAACCAACTTTATTACATACATGGTTGTATTTGGGTTTCATTCATGTAAAGAACACCACCCATCACCAGTGTAACATTCCCATCACCAATGTCCAAAATCTCCCTCCTCCTCACCCAACCCCTGCCTGTACTCTAGACAGGCTTTCTATTTTCCTCATTCATTCTCATTATTAGGATAATTCAAAACGTAGTTATTTCTCTAACTAAACTCATCACTCTTTGTGGTGAGCTTCATAAGGTGAGCTGTAACTTCCAGCTTTTTTCTCTTTTGTGCCTGAAAATTATTATTGCAAAAATGTCTTTCACTTTTCTTAAAACCCATAGATGAGTGAGACCATTCTGCGTTTTTCTCTCTCCCTCTGACTTACTTCACTCAGCATAATAGATTCTATGTACATCCATGTATAGGAGAATTTCATGACTTCATCTCTCCTGACAGCTGCATAATATTCCATTGTGTATATGTACCACAGTTTCTTTAGCCATTCATCTGTTGAAGGGTATCTTGGCTGTTTCCAGAGTCTTGCTATGGT
This sequence comes from Suncus etruscus, assembly GCF_024139225.1. Classification (NCBI taxonomy): domain Eukaryota; kingdom Metazoa; phylum Chordata; class Mammalia; order Eulipotyphla; family Soricidae; genus Suncus; species Suncus etruscus. Next base: position 73,898,646 of record NC_064854.1, read on the forward strand.
AAATAGTGCTGCAATGAATATAGGTGTAAGGAAGGGATTTTTGTATTGTATTTTTGTGTTCCTAGGGTATATTTCTAGGAGTGGTATAGCTGGGTCGTATGGGAGCTTGATTTCCAGTTTTTGGAGGAATCTCCATATTGCTTTCCATAAAGTTTGAACTAGACGACATACCCACCAGCAGTGGATGAGTTCCTTTCTCTCCACATCCCCGCCAACACTGCTTGTTCTCATTCTTTGTGATGTGTGCCAATCTCTGGGGTGTTAGATGGTACCTCATCGTTGTTTTGATTTGCATCTCCCTGATGATACCTAAACCAGACAGAGATGCTACGAAAAAAGAAAATTACAGACCAATATCGCTGATGAATGCAGATGCAAAGATCCTCAACAAAATCCTGGCAAATAGGATTCAATGCCTCATCAAGAAGATCATCCACTAAGATCAAGTAGGTTTCATCACAGGAATGCAAGGCTGGTTAACATCCATAAATCTATCAACATAATACACAATATCAACAACAAGAAAAATAAAAATCACATGATCATATCAATAGATGCAGAGAAAGCATTTGACAAGGTCCAACACCCTTTCTTGATCAAAACTCTCAGCAAGATGGGAATGGAAGGAACCTTTCTCAATATAGTTAAGGCCATCTACCAGAAGCCAGAGGCAAATATTGTTCTCAATGGAGAAAAACTGAAAGCCTTTCCTCTAAATTCTGGCACAAGACAAGGCTGTCCTCTCTCACCTCTCCTATTCAACATAGCACTGGAAGTACTCGCTATAGCGATTAGGCAAGAAAAAGATATCAAGAGCATCTTTATATTTTCTTGGTATTTAAAGAATCATTTAAATATCTTTTAACGTATTACATTATTTAAAGACCATGTATTTTATAGCTACTCTTAACAAAACTGTTCCAATATCAATTCCACAATTAATGCAAAATTTCCTTGACCATTGCTGTCAGTTTCCTCTCCATTTTCAAGCCTACCGTTTTTGGCACTCACAGAATAATATACTTTGTATTGTAAGCTTAGAGGTAAGCACAAATGTAATTAATTTAAAAATACAGTATAATAAAATATGTGGAAATTAATATATCTCATGGTGAGGTAATTAAGTAATTATCAGTTTTGCTATGTGAATTGTTGCTAGTAGAGTTTATTCTATTTCTTTTGTTTCTGAATATTACATTGTATCTAAATTGGTGTTTTCCTACTGGGATGACACTATAGGAAAATGTTGGAGCTGCTGGAAGGTTCTAGAAATTAACTTACTCTAGAACTTAGAATTCTGAATTAACCTAAATTTCTTCAGGCATGAGTTGCAAAGCCATATACTATGGAAGGAACAAGGCATCGGCAACTTCTGGTAGGCAAGGCAGATCATCTGTTAACTTGGAAAAATACCAAGGGAATATTTTAGAGCAATCCTCCTGTGGACCATTTGGAAGAGTTCTGGAAGAGCCTCAAGATAGAAAAACAACTTTTTTTTAAAACATTAATTTAACTTTCAATAAATTTGTTAAGCCATCAAAAAATGTTGGAGCTGTCCATATTATTTCAAAAAGTTGTTGATCCAGTACTCCAAGCTCTGTGACTGATGTTGTAGAATTTGTGACGTAAGGTGAAATTTGGGGTTGGGAGTGGGCCGGGGTATGCCCAGGCTTACTTACGCTAAAAAGTCTGTCAACCCAAATACGAGCATATATATAGAGTTTTTGTTGATTTGGAATGCCTTCAGAGCTCCGTCATTTGTTTGTTAAAGCGAGGCAGTTGTCAAATGGCAGCTGATGTAGCAGCGACCGTGAGGGGACTCAGCTCATTTTCTCTTTCTGCAGTTGTCATCTTCAGCCTCAATGCAGGTGTACTTATAGTTTTCTATGGCTTGGTATATTTGTTAATATTGTCATGCTTCGTTTTACAAACTGACTTATCACTGATGTAATTCTCATTATCTCAGTCATGATTAGATTTTGTTAATTTAGTAGACATAAGGCAGATATATTAATGTAAAATAACTTGAAATTATAGAGAATACTGTATTACCTAGAATTTTGCTGAATGCTGGTTTACAAACATACTGTGTTGTAACTATATTGGTTTGGTTGAAATTAAATTTTTCTACTTCTGTATTCTTTCTACTGCCCAGTATGAATAGAACACTGTCAACACAAGATTCACAGATATATTTTTGATAGTTTGTTAATCATATTTATTGTGCTGAAGTTTTTATATGCTGTCTAGTGATATTTTTTTGGGGGGGCCACACCTGAAAGTGCTCAGAGGTTACTTCTGGCTCTGCACTCAGGTGTCACTCCTGGTGGATTTAGGAAACCATATGGGATGCCGGGGATCAAACCAAGGTCTGTCCCGGGTCAACCATATGCAAGGCAAATGCTCTACCACTGTGCCATCACTCTGGCCCCTTGTCTAGTGATATTAATTTAGATCACAATCAGATTTTAAGGAGTCATACAGTATTACTGTTTTGAATTACAGTCCCAGATCTTTGATGAATACAGATCAAAAGTCCTCAACAAAAAATCTAGCAAATAGACTCCAACAACTCATCAAGAAATTGACTCTGTCAACAATTAGGATTCATTCTATGGATGCAAAAATAGTTTAAAATAAACAAGTCAGGTTCCCGAGCAGTGGGACAAGCGGTAGGGCATTTGTCTTGCACAAACTGACCTAGGACAATATTTGGTTTGATCCCCCGGCATTGCATATGGTCCCCCATGCAAGGATCAATTTGAGAAAGCATAGCCAGTAGTGACCTCTGAATGTTACAGGGTGTGGCCTAAAAACCCCAAAATAAAAAAAAATAAAAAATAAAAAAGCCAATCAATATAGTACATCATATTAAAGAAAGAAAAAAAGACAAAATCTGGGATCATATTAGTAGATGCTGAGACAGTAATTAAAAAGATACAGCACCCATTTATGAGCCCAAAAAAAAAGAAACCCAATAAAATGGCATGCACAATATCACAGCTGTAGTGTGTTTGCCTTGCAAGCAGCTGATCCAGGATAGACCTAGATTTAATCCCCAGCATCTCATATGGTCCCCCAAGCCAAGAGATTTTCTGAGGGCATAGCCAGGAGAAACCAACCCCGATTTTCACCACGTGTGGCCACAAGACATAACAAAACAAAACAACACAAAACTAAAACACCCAATAAGATGAGAATTGAAGGAACTTCCCTCAATGTTATTGAAGGTATTTATCACAAACCTATTACAAAATATGCTCAATGGATAAAATCTAAAAGACTTTCCTCTAAAATATGCACAAGTCAAGTTTTCTCTCTCACAAATTATATTTACTATAGGATTGGATGTATTTACCCTAGCAATCAAGTAAGCAAAAGACATCAAGTGCATCCACATTGGAAAGAAAGAAGTGAAGCTCCTTCCTGCATATGACATGATACTGTATCTAGAAAATCCTAATATTCTTCAAAAAGCTCCTAGAAAAAATATAATTGTACAGTAAACTGGCAGGGTATAAAGATAATAAGCAATAATAAATTTTATATCCAAAAATACTTAATTGGAAGATTAATGTGTTAAAAATAATCCATTTAAAATTGTACCTCAGAAAATAATTACCTCGATTCAGTTTAACTGAATATATGAAAGATTTTTTTTTAATAATATCTTTATTTACAGACTCCCCCTCAAAAAATAATATCGTTATTTAAGCACTATGATTACTAACATGCCTGTAGTTGGTTTTCAGTTATTTAAAGAACACTTTTAAAACATTTTACATATTTAATGCAATTTTCATAAAATATTAATGATATTTTTCAAAGAAGTTGATCAGACACTTTTCAAATTTATGTGGAACAATAAACATCCATGAATAACTAAAGCAATCATTTGGAAAAGAAAATGAAAGGCAACACTTTCCTCAAACTTAAACTGTACTATAAAGCAGTAGTCATAAAAAACAGCATGATATTGGAATAAAGACAGATGTTGAGATCAATGGAATATACTTAAATATTTAGAACTGTATCCACAGGTTTATGATTAAATTTTTTTGGTAAGAGTCAAAAAGATAAAATAAAGCAAGAAAAGCATCTTCAAAATGTGGTGCTTAGAAAAATATGTCAAATATGTGCCAAAAATTTAAACCTTTCTTTAATACCAAATGTAATTTAACAAAATGGAAAACCCAAATCTTTTGGATATTCATAAAATATATTTTGATATGCATCATGTTTTTTATTATGCATCATGTTTTTATGGTATGCTTTTATATTAACAAAAAATTCTGTTTGATTGTTTTTTTTACCATGGACTTAAAGGCTTAGTTCTCTTGGACATATATTTTATATTGTCAGTTTCTTCTCCTAAATATTATATTCAATGTCCTTAATTTTTTTACCCCTACCTCCAAATGTCTTTATTTTTAAGTGCAGTCAAATTAAAAAGTTATGTATTATGTATTAATGTTCATGTTTTAATTATAAAATATTTCATCTTCATAACATTCAAAATAGACCAAGATCCAAAATGGAAAATAGATTATTTCATTGCTTTCTTCATTTTTCTGTTTGTTGGTTTGTTTGTTTTAGGTGGATCATATTGATCACTCTTGAGGGGCAATTTACAACTCATTGCAGAGGGCTAACATCCAGCAGGATAGAGCAGGGCTATCAGAGAGTGCTGACTTGGGTTTTAGACTACCCACATGAAATAAAGTGGGCCGTCCAGTTGAGTAACCAAACTAGCGGAATGCAAATAATAGCTCACATGAAAAATTATTTTGAAATTGATATACAACTATATCTTTACATGATTAGTTTTAAAATATTCCTGAATGCTTATTTCTGAGTTGGATGATAGAGTAAATGCTAACTTGATAAATCTAAATGGAAATTATAAATACAATTCTATAAAAATAAAAGAAGTTAAAAAAATAAAAATAAATTAAACACTGAAACTAAAGACAGGTTTATTAACATTTAGAGTGAGATAATGAAATATATTAGAGAAAAGTGGGTAATTCGTTAATGTGATTAAGCCAAATCTTTGTGATAATTGCGATTTATCAAAGCTCACCTCATACCTTCCCATGGAGATTTATAGCAGGTAATCTATCTTTTTATAATATTACATTTTAAATAAAATAATTCTTGATTCTTTATAAAAAATATTTCATGTGTCCTAAAACTGCAAAGGCTTATTAGATTTACAATGTCAAGTAATAGGGGAAATTTAAGTCGAAAAAATATAATATAAATGGTTGAAAAAAAGAGAGCTCTATGGGAAAGAATAATAGCACAGAGAGATTAAGGCATTTCCTTGCATGAAGCACACCCAGATTTGAACATCCTGTATGTTCTAATATTCTTTATATTCCCCAAACTCGCCAATAGTACTATTTTTGAGCACATTTCTGAGTACTATTTTTTAAGCAAAGAGCCAGAATTAACTCCTGACCAGAAACAAGTGCATCCTGAAAGAGAGAGACAGAGACAGAGACAGAGACAGAGATAGAGAGAGACAAAGAGAGAGACAGAAAGGGAGAGAAAGAGACAGAGAAAGAGAAAGACAGAGACAGAGACACAGAGAAATATAGAGACAGAGACCTAGGAATATATCAAGAAAAATATAACTAAAATTTACTCAAGACAAGGGGACTATTAAGGACTTGGTGAGCTCATCTTGGTAAGCAGAAATGTCATGCTTAGCTTACTTAAAACACTATCAAATTGTTCTTCAAAATAGTGATGTCTGTTTATATTTCTACTAAGTTATGCCAAGTTTTAGAAAAAGCATAATGATCTTCAGCAGGTAAAGGAATAATCTATGAAATATGTATAAATGAAAATGTAAAAGCTTCCATAATATCACATAGATTTTTGTTGATTGAAAGAAGCAAGAAAAAAATTTATTGTATAATTGTTTACGTAAAATGCCTGAAAAGGCATGTCAAGTATTGAAAGAAAACAAATAAAATGCTTGTATATGTTTAAGAATATGACTGAGAAGGAAAGTGAGGAAGCAAAAAGTGATGGATTGATATATACTTATTTGAGGTGAGAAGTGAACATAAAATATATATCAAAACTAACTAAAATATACACTTTCTGCAAATTATATCCCAAAATATTAAATATATTTCAAAACCTAGAAAATAATACTATAATAGTACTCATAAATTAATTTATTATATTATATAGAATTATAATATAAAACTTATATTTCTTTTTAATACATAACTTAACACTTAGCTTCTTAAATATGAGAAATATCTGTAACTTAAGGCTCTTATAAGCAGAGAATGGAAGGAGACATATCTTTTTAAAATTTAAATTTATTTAGATTCACTTATGATAATTCTTGAGAATGAGCAAAACTTTTTATTGTAAAAATGAATTAGAATTTTAGTCATGCTTTCAATATGCAAGTGTGAAATACTTTAGTAAGACCCTTGGTCTACACTTAATTCATCTCATTTGCTTTTTCTTTTTATAACCATGATTGGGTTTTATTATTCCAAAATTTATTCATTTTATGTTTTTCCTACATATTTGACATAAGTGTGTAACAAGTAAGTGTGTAAAATGTCTGAGATGTTAGGTCATTTTTTTATTATTGTATTTATTTTACTTAAAGTATAAGATAATGAAATTATCTTTTCAAGTCCTATCTTGTCATGAGGCTCTGTAAACTCATCTGACAATTGTCTAGAAAATCTGCACTCTGATCATCCAAAAATTTACAGGAATTATCACAATAATACCTAAGGGATATTGCCCTTACCAGAGGCTTTTCAACTTATATCAAGATCAATTTTATGTACTCAGACTTCCCAATAGGTACACACCAGAGTACCCTTCAGAAAAAATTATATTTATAACTAAAAATTAGTTTTAAAACCCTGGTTTAGAAACCCAAACTCTAAAAATATAATATTTAAATGATTCTGTTATACAGGCAGACTAGGGGGCAAGGGGGACACTTTGGTATTGGATCCACTCTGGGAACATGGTAAGTTGAGGTTGACACTGATGGTGTGATTCATCCTGATTTATTGTATATCTGAAACCCAATAATGGAAGACTTTGTAAATTACAATATTTTAATAATATAAAATAGAACTGGCTTAAAATTCAGTTTAGTTAAAATAACTGTAGAACTCATTTTTTTTAAGGTGGAACATTGATATTTAGGCATCACTTCTGTTGTAGCTCAGTCAGCCATATTCAATGCAAAGTTTCTATGCACTATGCTTATTCTTTAGCCACTGATAATTGTGTTTATTTGAAGGGAGTTCTGGTAAAGGGTTGATTGCCTCAGATTCAGAAAAACTCTGAGGTCCATAGCAGGTTCTGTACTCAATGGTCGTTCCTAGTTGTACTCAGGTTATTAACAGTTTCAGAGATTAAACCAAAGTTGACCACATGTAAGTGAAGCAATTTGATTTTGTTTGAGCTTCATAGCACATATAAAATAATTTTAAAAATTATGCCACATGAGATTTGTTTAGAGTGAATCCTGGCTTTGTGCTCAGGGATAATTCCTGGTGTAGCTCAGGGGATCATATGTAGTTAGGGGTAAAAAATCAGATCAACAGCTTGCAAGGCAAGTACCAACTACAGTGTATTATCTTTTTGGTTTTAATTCAAATTCAATTTCTAGTTGTTTTTTTTCTCTTAGCATATCTTACTCAAAATTTACTAACATTTTTAAGTTTTCTTAATATGCCAAGCATTTTTGTTCACTTTTGTTAGTTTTCTTTTTGGGTTACACACAGTGATGCTCAGTGGAGTACTCCTGGATATGTATTCAGGAATTAATCTTTGCTGTCTTAGAGGACCGTAGGAGAGAGGTCAGCTACATTAGAGGAAAGCTCTCTACTTGCTATACTATCTCTCTGGCCACCTCATGCACTTTCTTACTTTTGTATATCCAAATACAATGAATACTGCCTGGATCTTGCATTTATTGTTACATGGTTTCAGCAGCATCCAAAAAAGTAATAATATGCCCTGGCCTTTTTCATGATTCATTTTAGTAGTCTTTATTTATTAACTTATATTGTCAATATACTCATATTGGCCTACATACACCACACACACACACACACACACACACACACACACACACACTCTGCTTTCTGGGGCTTCAGTGATAGTATAGTGGGTATGGACCTTGTCTTTCACACAGCTAACATAGGTTCAGTTTCAATCCCTAAAACCCCATACAGTCTTGAACCCAATAAAAGAGACTCCTACCAAGAGTAGGCCCCAAAAACAAAACAAGGAATCCAAAAACAAAAAAGTCAATAAAATGAAAGAAAGAAAAATAAAATAAAAAAGAACAGAAAAGAAAGGAAAAGAAAGAATAAAAGTAAACAAGAGAAGAAAAGACAACTGTCTTAAATCTATTAAAGAGATCTAACAAATCTACTCCCTTAATGTTGTTGAACAGGGAAATACTCTCACATTCGTACTGTAATCTTCAATCTTCATTCTTAAAACTGATCTAATAAAAGGACATGCAAGGAAAGTCAATACAATTTCTAAGATTTATATCTTTGATGCAAAAAACAAAAGATTATGACTAAATTTTATTTAACATAAAGCATATAAATTGCAACTATTAAATTTGATTGCATAATATATTCATTATATGCTTTAAAACATTTTTTTTTTGGTTTTTGGGTCACACCTGGCAGTGTTCAGGGGTTACTCCTGACTCTATGCTCAGAAATTGCTCCTGGCAGGCTCGGGATGCCGGGATTCGAACCAATGACTTTCTGCATGAAAGGCAAATGCCTTACCTCCATGCTATCTCTCTAGTCCCATAAAACATATTTATTGATACGCTTGAAAATATAAATCCATTTTCTCAGTAATACACAGGATTTTAAAAATTTTTTTGGATTTTTATTCTTTACTAATTCAATTCTAGTAATAGTAATATTTTTCTTTTTTAATATTTGAGCTTCTTATATATTTTGTTTCATTATTGTATATTTTCTTTAATTTTTTTGAAAAAGAAGAATGATACTTGATATGATGGAATTTATCAAATCAGACAATTAAGTTAGCTCTTTCTTTGCGGGGGACACCCAGAAAAAATAAGGAGTAATTCATGGCTCTATACTCAGAAATCACTCCTGTTGGTGATCTGGTGACCATATAGAAAGCTGAGATTGTGCCTGGGTTAACCTTGTGCAAGGTATCTTATCCACTGTAAGATTTCTCAGACAGACTGAAATTAATATTTTAAAAGAGAGCAAATGTAAGAAATATAGATAGTTAAATTCAAATAAAAATTTTTCAAGAAGCAACATCAAAAATAAGAAAGAAAAAATATTTTTTATTCTCTGAGGAAATTTAAACTTTCCTAACAATGCCCAAAGAATAGCAAAATGTGGAACAAGTAAGGAATACTTCCTTACCAAATCATATTATATTTATGGACAAATTGGAGAATTGAAGACCATATTCACATCCAAATGAGTTGCTTAGTACATAAGGGGATACATTTCAAGGTAGTTCAATTACTCCAGCTAAAATAAAACCTCACAGTATTTTTCATAACTCTATATGATGATTATTTTGGGGCAAATTAACATAAAAGAGAAATAATGAAGTATTTTTCATTCTGGATTTGTTTGATGACAATTTAATTCCTCTGTTACTGAGATGTTAACATTGATTATTTGATTGAGAACTTCTGATTGAAATTAATATTGTAATAATTTTATATGTATTTTTATTTTTGTAATAGATTAATATTTTTGAAAGAAGACTTGTCATTATTAATCAGTGACTTTCCAAGTTTCTATTAAAATGTTAACATTTTAGTAGAAGTATAATATATGACAGAATATATATTCTGTAATGTAATATATGTATAAAAGAATAGAAAATTTAAATCAATTAAATGTCATGTTTTATTGTTTATTTTGTTTTGGGGGCACACAGAAGTTGTTTCAGGCTTATTACTGGTTCTGTGTGCAGGAATTACTTCAGGAAACATCTGCCCTTATGTAGTGCTGCAGACCAAATAGGGTTGGCCTATCACAAAGTAAGTATTCCAAACACTGCACTGTTGTTTAAGATCCCAAATGTAATTTTGGGGTTCAGAATCTGCTTTATTAATCAATCATATATCTGATATCAAGAATTTGTTGATGGCAGCAATGAATTATTGAATGAAAATTCATTATGTCCATTACTAAATGATCTGTCAGGTAATTCCATGAATTAATGAATTGGCATGAATAATTACTTAATAAATGAATTAATACATGGAGGAGCATATGAGAATAGATCTTTGGGACTTTTAAAACTTAGTTTTCCAATTTAAAATATTGCAAAATAAAAGATCCCAAGACTACTGTTTTTGCCATATATTTCTGTAATAGAAAATTTTAGAACATAATTTTTCTTTCTTCTTTCTTTCTTTCTTTCTTTCTTTCTTTCTTTCTTTCTTTCTTTCTTTCTTTCTTTCTTTCTTTCTTTCTTTCTTTCTTTCTTTCTTTCTTTCTTTCTTTCTTTCTTTCTTCTTTCTTTCTTTCTTCTTTCTTTCTCTCTCTCTCTCTCTCTCTCTCTCTTTCTTTCTTTCTTTCTTTCTTTCTTCCTTCCTTCCTTCCTTCCTTCCTTCCTTCCTTCCTTCCTTCCTTCCTTCCTTCCTTCCTTCCTTCCTTCCTTCCTTCCTTCTTTCTTTCTTTCTTTCTTTCTTTCTTTCTTTCTTTCTTTCTTTCTTTCTTTCTTTCTTTCTTTCTTTCTTTCTTCTTCTTTCTTCTTCCTTCCTTCCTTCCTTCCTTCCTTCCTTCCTTCTTCTTTCTTTCTTTCTTTCTTTCTTTCTTTCTTTCTTTCTTTCTTTCTTTCTTTCTTTCTTTCTTTCTTTCTTTCTTTCTTTCTTTCTTTCTTTCTTTCTTTCTTTCTTTCTTTCTTTCTTCTTTCTTTCTTTCTTTCTTTCTTTCTTTCTTTCTTTCTTTCTTTCTTTCTTTCTTTCTTTCTTTCTTTCTTTCTTTCTTTCTTTCTTTCTTTCTTTCTTTCTTTCTTTCTTTCTTTCTTTCTTTCTTTCTTTCTTTCTTTCTTTCTTTCTTTCTTTCTTTCTTTCTATTTTTGTGATTTGCACACCTGGTGTTGTTTTGAGTTTACACCTGGCACTCTACTTAGACAATATTCCAGGCAAGACTCAGAGTCCACAATATATGGACTACACTGAGTCCAGGTTGACTACTTACAAAGCAAACACTCAACCTGTTTTGGCCCAAACATATATTTTTATTAATAAGAGGCTTCATATGTAAAGTTTAAATACATTTGCTTTATCATTGTTCAAGTAAAATGATAACATTATTTCTATGTAATAATTAATATATTTATATAAAATAAATTTGATGCAATTATAAGTGAAATATATTTTAATAAATACTGTTTTATAACATTCTAACATTTTATAATAATTTTGCTCCCATTTTTTTATAAAATCATACAATGAATATATGCAAATTGTTCAGTTACAATGCATTTCAGTCTTTGGTTTTATATCTTTCTATGTCCTTGGCATTCTCTTTGCCTCTTTCTGATAACTCTGCTAATATTCTGTTCTGTGAACTCCTGTGGGGATGAATTGTCAAGACTCTCAATAAAAAAGCTGAACAGTTCAACAATTTTTATTGTCTTGATTGAACAGCCATTAGGGAGCCAAAAACATAGAAAATCTATGAAAACAAATAGTTTTGTAATAGCCTTAGTCTAAGCCTAAGTCTAAGTACCAATTCGATAGACCTGAAATGTCTAAAAGTTAACTGTTTAACATCAGTGCACATCTCCTGGTGCCAAATGAGTGTGAGGAGAAAAAATAAAATTGACTTTCTTCCCCTTTACTACAAAGTTCCTGAAATCACAACAGAATTAAACATTAAAAAGTCAAGATTATTTTATTTTAAATGCTACTTTAATTTTCAAAATATAAGAAACTCCATTACATTTGATAAATATTCACCAACTCTTGCCATTTCTGATCATTCCAGTGCTTTCTCACAGCTTGTATAGTTGTCAAAGAGATACAAAAGAGAAAACAAAAAAAATGGAATAGTTTTATCCCAAAGAAAGGACAAAAAATTGTCATTGTTAAGTTTAGTTTCCTAAAAATGTGATGGTTTTGACAGTTACTAGAAAATATAATAAAAACATTGTGCATTCATTATTTCCGGAGTAAACAAAATCAATCATATTTAAAATCCTTATTTTGTGACTATTCCTTAAGGCATTTGATTACTATGGAAAATTATAGGGAAAAAGAGCAAGTAATGTGAGGAAAAACAATTGAAAAACAGTATTTAACTTTGTAGGACTCTCTATTTTATTCAGAGTAGCAAATCACCAAAGGAAATGTATATCATTTTGTAACTCCTAGAAACCCATTTTTGTTTCTGTGGGAGCTACTCATGGCTTTTATCTGTGCATACTCTTGGCTCTGCATTTAGAGATCACTCCAAGTGATGCTCAGGGATCCTCATAGGTGCTAGCTATTTTATAAACCCAGTCTCTTGCACTCAAGGCAAACATTCTACACACTGTACTGTCACTTTTGATGGTTTGTCATTATTGAAAAAGGTTAAACATAAAATTTATCAAAGTAAATTATTTTTAACAAAACTATAAAGAGCACAAATGAAAAATTTAGGCTGGATTTAATTTAATAATAATCCCAGTATAAAAACAGACAAATATTATATAAAATATATGAACAGAAATATGAAATACTATTTCTATAGGGTATGAGGAAGCAAAGCTAAATTATAGGTGGCATCATTGTATCAAAGGCACAATAATATACATTTTTAGTAATCTTTCTTAGGTTTCAATTTTCTTAGATGAACAACATTTTTTTTATTTAAACACCTTGATAACATACATGATTGTGTTTGGGTTTCAGTCATGTAAAAGAACACCACCCATCACCAGGGCAACATTCTCATCACCAATGTCCCAAGTCTCCCTCCTCCCCACCCGACCCCCGCCTGTACTCAAACAGGCTCTCCATTTCCCTCATACATTCTCATTATTAGGACAGTTCAAAATGTAGTTATTTCTCTAACTAAACTCATCACTCTTTGTGGTGAGCTTCCTGAGGTGAGCTGGAACTTCCAGCTCTTTCTCTTTTGTGTCTGAAAATTATTATTGCAAGAATGTCTTTCATTTTTCTTAAAACCCATAGATGAGTGAGACCATTCTGCGTTTTTCTCTCTCTCTCTCTGACTTATTTCACTCAGCATAATAGATTCCGTGTACATCCACCTATAGGAAAAATTCATGACTTCATCTCTCCTGACAGCTGCATAATATTCCATTGTGTATATATACCACAGTTTCTTTAGCCATTCATCTGTTGAAGGGCATCTTGGTTGTTTCCAGAGTCTTGCTATGGTAAATAGTGCTGCAATGAATATAGGTGTAAGGAAGGGGTTTCTGTATTGTATTTTTGTGTTCCTAGGGTATATTCCTAAGAGTGGTATAGCTGGATCGTATGGGAGCTCGATTTCTAGTTTTTTGAGGAATCTCCATATCGCTTTCCATAAAGGTTGAACTAGAAGGCATTCCCACCAGCAGTGGATAAGGGTTCCTTTCTCTCCACATCCCAGCCAACACTGTTTATTCTCATTCTTTGTGATGTGTGCCATTCTCTGTGGTGTGAGGTGGTATCTCATCGTTGTTTTGATTAGCATCTCCCTGATGATTAGTGATGTGGAGCACTTTTTCATGTGTCTTTTGGCCATTTGTATTTCTTCTTTGTCAAAGTGTCTGTTCATATCTTCTCCTCATTTTTTGATGGGATTAGATGTTTTTTTCTTGTAAAGTTCTGTCAGTGCCTTGTATATTTTGGAGATTAGCCCCTTATCTGATGGGTATTGGGTGAATAGTTTCTCCTACTCAGTGGGTGGCTCTTGTATTCTGGGCACTATTTACTTTGAGGTGCAGAAGCTTCTCAGCTTAATATATTCCCATCTGTTAATCTCTGCTTTCACTTGCTTGGAGAGTGCAGTTTCCTCCTTGAATATGCCTCTAGTCTCAATGTCCTGGAGTTTTTTGCCTATGTGTTGTTCTATATATGAAGGATGCTCCTTTGAATGTAATTTCCCATTTTGACCTTGCTGTTTGTAGCATTCTATCTCTGTCTGTGGGATTCATTATTGTAACTAGGATGTGTCTTGACGTGCTTTTCTTCAGGTCTCTTTTAGATGGTATTCTTCAGGCAAGCAGGATTTGGTTGCATGTAGCCGTTAGCTCTGAGAGTTTCTCTATGATGATCTTTTACTATTAATTCTTCCTGGGGATCTCCTTCCTAGGCCTCTGGGACTCCAATGATTTTTATGTTGTTTCTGTTGAGTTTATTTAAGACTTCTATTTTCATCTGTTCACATTCCTTGAGTACTCTTTCCATTGTCTGATCATTTGCCTTAAGTTTCTTTTCCAATGTCTTCCGCTGTATGGAGTTGTTCTGCATTTCATCTTCCAGTTCACTAATTCTATCCTTGGCTGCTGTCACCCTTTCGGAGAGGCTTTCCACTGGGGAATTCAGTTCATGTTTTTTTCAGATTTGTTATTTCAGTTTGGAGTTTTCTGATTTCTATCTTTGTGTTCTGTTCAGCTAGAGAAATGTTTTCTTTGATTTCCATGGGGATCCTTTATGTTTCTATTCTAAACTCCTTATCTGAGAGATTATTCAGATGTTTGGTATTTTTAGTGTCATCAGATCTATCATCATTCTCTGTTCTTGTTGTTTGCCTGCAAGGTTTCTCCATTGTCAAGCTTGTAGTGTGTTTTTTTCTAAAATTTATGGTGGGATTCATTAGTTAGAAAGAGCTCAGCTTTGCTTCGCAGCCATGCTTTTCTGTGGTCTCTAGGATACAGTTTTTTGGGGGCCCTCTCTGGTCATCTCAGGAGAACTTCAGAAGACAAGAGAAGAAAAACACACAAAGCCGACATGTCTCCTTAGTTTCTCCCAATCGCCAATCTAACAGCAGGGCTGACCCCTTCAGATCTGAAAATTTCTACGTGTAGATGTCTTTGGCTGTTGATTCTTCATAGGGCTTTAATTCCTGGGACCCAAATCATTCTTATGTTGTTCCTATTAACTTTACCGCAATATTTATTGTCTGTTCACTTGTTTTGAGGGTATTTTCCATCTTCTGTTTATTTATTTAAGAATCTTTTACAATTTTCTGCTGATTTTTATCTTCAGCCCACTAATTTTATCCTCTATAGTTCTTACACTGCTGTTGAGGCTTTCGAGTGAGATTTCCACATTATCTACTAAGTTTTTCAGTCTTAATATTACTGTTCAAAATTCTTTTTCTACTCTATCTACTTAAGTCTTACAAGCTGTCGATTCTATGGTTTCTTTGATTTCTTTGAGCAGTCTTAACATTTCTTCTCTAAAGTCTTGATTAGAAAGTTTATTTTGGTGGTGTTTGTTAGTTTACTCTTCAGAACTTGCATCTTCAATCACCTTTTTATCCACTGTGTCGGACTTCTTGATTAAATGAAATGTGAGGCCACATACCAAACAGTTATTTCTCACTTGTCTATACCCACTCAATTATATTCTGTTAAAAATTCTTTTTAACCATTTTTAAATGGCTGTGGGAAAATTGCACTAGTGAAGGTTTATGTGCTTTGTATGACTGAAATTCAACTAAAATCATGTTTGTAAACTTGCTACTTAAATAAAAATATTATAAAAAGAAATTGTGGGGAAGAATAAACTATTGAAAAGAAAAACTTGTTTATTTCTAAGTTCAAACTTTATTTACATCCCACAGCCACCCTTCCACTGTTGATCAAGAGTTATTTTCTCCTGGGTTATTCCCTTTTCTTGGCCTCGCTCACATTTGTTTAGTTTAAGTCTCATATGTTTAGTTTAAAATGCCACTTATTTTTTGGTCCAAACTCCACCCACAACCCTTAGCCAGTTCCTGTTCTGCTGATCAACAGTCTTTTTATATTTCTCTTAACCATTCTCTTGCCTAAGATTACTGACCTCAGTTCAGATCAAAATGGCTGTGTCCTTAAACTATCTAATATAAATACATCTCTACAGAGTGACTATACATTTATGTATATGAATTTAAAATTTTCCCATTTTTATAATGTAAACACATAAAGTAATCTAAAATTCTTTAAATATTTCTAAATTATTTCTTTAATGTAAAAGTTTTTTGTTCTTTACTTATTATAATTAATATAGCAATCTTTATGGACATAAAATATAAAAATCCAATTTTAAACTTGCATTTTGATAAGTCTGTATTAAGTCATATTATTTTGTCTGAAGTAAATTGTAAATGGATAAGTATATATAGCAGACTCTGAGGATATAAAAGAAATTTAAGCTTCTACACAGGAAGCAGAATCTGTCAGATGATTTAATAAACTAAAGCAGAATTACTTTCCCACTGTGATTCCTGCAATAATTTTGAGGTGCCAGAAGTAACAAATGTTACTTCTGTTTTAGATAAAACTGTTAAAACCACTCACACAAATATCCTATAAAAGGGTGCATCTGACCCTAAGTGAAATAAACAAAAAAAATCATAGGACTATACTACATTAGTAAATATTATACTGTAGAGTACCTTTAATTATATTAAATTAATTTACATTTAAACAATTGCATACTAAAATAATAGTATATGTTTTTATATTTCAAAATTGATGAATTAAAAAAGAAAATATAAATATTTCAGTTAAGAAAAGCCACAGTGAGTTCTGCTTTTGTTATTCAGTCACACAAGTGCAGAAATGTTGCCTTTATTTGAAGACAACATTAAATGAAGACTTAAGCATGAGTGAAATAAGACAATTCACATGTAATCTTACCTAAATGTGAGATTAAAATATATACAATAAAATTAGAAAATTAAGTGACCTCATGTGAGACAAATAATCTGAGAATGAATCAAATATTCAGGGTTGACTTTCAGAGGTAGGTAAATGTGTAAATGTTTTGTTTTGTTTTGTTTTTGTTTTGCTTTTGGGTTTCACCCGGCCACACTCAGGGCTTACTCCTGGCATGCTTGGGGAACCATATGGGATGCCGAGATTCAAACCACTGACCTTCTGCATGCAAGGCAAACGCTTTACCTCCATGCTATCTCTCGGGTCGTTAAATGTGTACATTTTATAAAAATTAAGAAATATTCTGCTAAAAGATAAACAGATAATGGAGATATACATTAGAGAATGTTGACTATAATTAGGAATTTAGTGTTGTACTTTTAAAAGTTGCTGGGAAAATAGATCTTAAAATTTTAATCACAAGGGGCCAGTGAGGTGGCGCTAGAGTAAGGTGTCTGCCTTGCAAGCACTAGCTAAGGAAAGACCACGGTTTGATACCCAGCATCCCATAGGGTCCCCCAAGCCAGGGGCAATTTCTGAGCACTTAGCCAGGAGTAACCCCTGAGCTTCAAACGGGTGTGGCTCCAAAACAAAAACAAAACAAAACAAATTAATCACAAAATAAAATATAATTGTGAATGATGATAAAATCTAGACAAATTATGGCAATTTCACAACATATGCAAAATATCAAATAAGTATGTTGTCAACTAAAATTAAATTAGTAATTACATCACAACAAAATATTCATAAATGTAAAGGTAAATTTGTATTTTAGTACTTAATGTGTTTAGTACTTAATGTTATTAATTTAAAGAGAAGAAATTTGAATATATAACCTGCTTTATCTCATCTTATGTAAAGTGAAAGAGAAATGAAAGAAGATATTAAAATTATATCTATGCTCTTGGTGGGCTCAAGGAACCATATGGTATGCTGTGTCACGGTCTGCTTAGTCAAGACACTAAGGGATTTTGCAGGGGCATCCTTCAGAAAAGTGGGTACATAAAGTTGGTGATTAAAATCAGAGGCCACACTCAGAAGTGAGGATAAATCTGAATTTAATTTATTGAGGATTACAGTGGACTAGTGAAGCAAGATTTTTGCAAGCTATGAGTTTTCATGGTATGTAAAAATCTCACATCTGCTTTACTGCAGAGTGAAACACACTATTCTGTTAACAAAAGCTTAGATAACTGTCAGTATATTGTACTTAATCTATAAATTTCCTAACAATAGGCTGTTCACAGGCTTTTTAATTTTAGGGCTTCAACAAATCACCATTCTTCTTAAAATTCCTGTAAGTTCTAAATAAAATACAGGTTTTAATAAAAAACAAATAAAAGGGCAAAACCTGACTAAAAATACAATCTTAGTTGAAAGGGGAAAAGGGAGGGGGCATTTGGAGCAAATATTTACCTGGGAAAAGCTTACTTAACAACCCATTGTTACTTCCATGCCA